>NW_017618590.1:2500-5000 GCF_001879475.1 Ipomoea nil | reverse complement strand
CACAGAACCGTCGTAAAAGTACTGGGGTGGCAGGCGGGTAAACCTCTGTTGCGTGATATTTTCCGCATCCGTCCGCAACTGTGCGCAATTTGGGCGCCCTCGTTCCGCATAAGTCCGCAACCTCGGCACCCTCGTTCCGCATAAGTCCGCAACCTCGGCACCCCCGTTCCGCATAAGTCCGCAACTTGGGCACCCTCGTACCGCAACTTTCCGCAACCTCGGCACCCTCGTACCGCAACTTTCCGCAACCTCGGCACCCTCGTACCGCAACTTTCCGCAACCTCAGCACACCCGTACCGCAACTTTCCGCAACCTCGGCACACCCGTTCCGCATAAGTCCGCAACCTCGGCACCCCCGTACCGCAATTTTCCGCAACTTGGGCACTCTCGTACCGCATAAGTCCGCAACTTGGGCACCCTCGTACCGCAACTTTCCGCAACCTCGGCACCCCCGTACCGCAATTTTCCGCAACCTCGGCCCACCCGTACCGCAACTTTCCGCAACCTCGGCCCACCCGTACCGCAACTTTCCGCAACCTCGGCACCCCCGTACCGCAATTTTCCGCAACGTCGGCCCACCCGTACCGCAATTTTCCGCAACGTCGGCCCACCCGTACCGCAACTTTCCGCAACCTCGGCACCCCCGTACCGCAACTTTCCGCAACCTCGGCACCCCCGTACCGCAACTTTCCGCAACCTCGGCCCACCCGTACCGCAACTTTCCGCAACCTCGGCACACCCGTACCGCAACTTTCCGCAACCTCGGCACACCCGTACCGCAACTTTCCGCAACCTCGGCACCCTCGTACCGCATAAGTCCGCAACCTCGGCACCCTCGTACCGCATAAGTCCGCAACCTCGGCACCCTCGTACCGCATAAGTCCGCAACCTCGGCACCCTCGTACCGCATAAGTCCGCAACCTCGGCACCCTCGTACCGCATAAGTCCGCAACCTCGGCACCCTCGTTCCGCATAAGTCCGCAACTTGGGCACCCTCGTACCGCAACTTTCCGCAACTTGGGCACTCTCGTACCGCAACTTTCCGCAACTTGGGCACTCTCGTACCGCAACTTTCCGCAACTTGGGCACCCTCGTACCGCAACTTTCCGCAACTTGGGCACCCTCGTACCGCAACTTTCCGCAACTTGGGCACTCTCGTACCGCAACTTTCCGCAACTTGGGCACCCTCGTACCGCAACTTTCCGCAACTTGGGCACCCTCGTACTGCAACTTTCCGCAACTTGGGCACCCTCGTACCGCATAATTCCGCAACCTCGGCACCCTCGTTCCGCATAAGTCCGCAACCTCGGCACCCTCGTACCGCATAATTCCGCAACCTCGGCACCCTCGTACCGCATGAGTCCGCAACTTAGGCACCAACGTTGCGCATGAGTCCGCAACTTAGGCACCAACGTTGCGCATGAGTCCGCAACTTAGGCACCAACGTTGCGCATGAGTCCGCAACTTAGGCACCCTCGTTCCGCATGAGTCCGCAACTTAGGCACCCTCGTACCCCATAAGTCCGCAACTTGGGCACACTCGTTCCGCATGAGCCCGCAACGTAGGCACACTCGTTCCGCACAAGTCCGGCACTTAGGCACACTCGTTCCGCATGAGTCCGCAACTTAGGCACGCTCGTTCCGCATAAGTCCGCAACGTAGGCACACTCGTTCCGCATATGCCCGCAACGTAGGCACACTCGTTCCGCATATGCCCGCAACGTAGGCACACTCGTTCCGCATATGCCCGCAACGTAGGCACACTCGTTCCGCATAAGTCCGCAACCTCGGCACCCTCGTACCGCATAAGTCCGCAACCTCGGCACCCTCGTACCGCATAATTCCGCAACCTCGGCACCCTCGTACCGCATGAGTCCGCAACTTAGGCACCAACGTTGCGCATAAGCCCGCAACTTAGGCACCCTCGTTCCGCATAAGTCCGCAACTTAGGCACCCTCGTACCCCATAAGTCCGCAACTTGGGCACACTCGTTCCGCATGAGCCCGCAACGTAGGCACACTCGTTCCGCACAAGTCCGGCACTTAGGCACACTCGTTCCGCATGAGTCCGCAACTTAGGCACGCTCGTACCCCATAAGTCCGCAACTTGGGCACACTCGTTCCGCATGAGCCCGCAACGTAGGCACACTCGTTCCGCACAAGTCCGGCACTTAGGCACACTCGTTCCGCATGAGTCCGCAACTTAGGCACACTCGTTCCGCATATGCCCGCAACGTAGGCACACTCGTTCCGCATGAGTCCGCAACGTAGGCACGCTACTTCGGCACACTCGTTCCGCACAAGTCCGCAACTTCGGCACACTCGTTCCGCAACTGTCCGCTACTTAGGCACACTCGTTCCGCAACTGTCCGCAACTTAGGCGCACTCGTTCCGCATGAGTCCGCAACTTAGGCACACTCGTTCCGCATATGCCCGCAACGTAGGCACACTCGTTCCGCATATGCCCGCAACGTAGGCACGCTCGTTCCGCACAAGTCCGCA
>NW_017618589.1:0-7662 GCF_001879475.1 Ipomoea nil | reverse complement strand
AATTACTTCTCGAATTAAAATCGTATCATTCTAATTTAGTTAGTAAAAAGAAATAAAAAATGTAGTTGTCTGGGTGGTGTAGTTGGTTATCACGCAAATCTAACACATTAGTGGTCCCTAGTGCAAACCTGGGCTCAAACATGTTATTTTGCTTTCCACTGTGTTTTTACCAGGAGATGTTTTAAAATTATATTGGTAAGTATTTTCCTTCTTAATTATACTTTGATAGATTTTAGTGTATGTTTCGTACATCAGTTTACACATTAGAAATGAGAATAAAAATAATTGTTAATGTTTGGTTGACAACTTTATAAAACACAAGTATGGATTTGATTACCCCTATTATTAAAAATCACATTCCCTATTTATAAACGGTAACATTCCGATTAGATTAGTAATAAGAAAGTACAAATTGTAACTTCTCTGGGTGGTGTAGTTTGGTTATCACGCTAATCTAACACACTAGAGGTCCCCAGTTCAAACCTGGGTTCAGACATGTTAATTTACTTCTAAGCTCTTCGTTTTTTTACAAGGAAATTAGTGTTTGGTTGACAACTTTTTAAAACACACTCTGGATTTAATTACTTCTCGAATTAAAAATCGTATCATTCTAATTTAGTTAGTAAAAAGAAAATAAAAAATGTAGTTGTCTGGGTGGTGTTAGTTGGTTATCACGCAAATCTAACACATTAGTGGTCCCTAGTGCAAACCTGGGCTCAAACATGTTATTTTGCTTTCCACCTGGTGTTTTTACCAGGAGATGTTTTGAAATTATATTGGTAAGTATTTTCCTTTCTTAATTATACTTTGATAGATTTTAGTGTATGTTTCGTACATCAGTTTACACATTAGAAATGAGAATAAAATCAGTAGTTAGTGTTTGGTTGACAACTTTATAAACACAAGTATGGATTTGATTACCCCTATTATTAAAAATCACAATCCCTATTTATAAACGGTAACATTCCGATTAGATTAGTAATAAGAAAGTACAAATTGTAACTTGTTCGGGTGGTGTAGTTGGTTATCACGCTAGTCTCACACACTAGAGGTCCCCAATTCAAACCTGGGATTCAAACATGTTAATTTACTGAGCTTCTAAGCTCTTCGTTTTTTACAAGGAAATTAGTGTTTGGTTGACAACTTTTTTAAAACACACATCTGGATTTAATTACTTCTCGAATTAAAATCGTATCATTCTAATTTAGTTAGTAAAAAGAAAATAAAAAATGTAGTTGTCTGGGTGGTGTAGTTGGTTATCACGGCAAATCTAACACATTAGTGGTCCCTAGTGCAAACCTGGGCTCAAACATGTTATTTTGCTTTCCACCTGTGTTTTTACCAGGAGATGTTTTTTAAAATTATATTGGTAAGTATTTTCCTTCCTTAATTATACTTTGATAGATTTTAGTGTATGTTTCGTACATCAGTTTACACATTAGAAATGAGAATAAAAATAATTGTTAATGTTTGGTTGACAACTTTATAAAACACAAGTATGGATTTGATTACCCCTATTATTAAAAATCACATTCCCTATTTATAAACGGTAACATTCCGATTAGATTAGTAATAAGAAAGTACAAATTGTAACTTCTCTGGGTGGTGTAGTTGGTTATCACGCTAATCTAACACACTAGAGGTCCCCAGTTCAAACCTGGGTTCAGACATGTTAATTTACTTCTAAGCTCTTTCGTTTTTTTACAAGGAAATTAGTGTTTGGTTGACAACTTTTTAAAACACACCTCTCGATTTAATTACTTCTCGAATTAAAAATCGTATCATTCTAATTTAGTTAGTAAAAAGAAAATAAAAAATGTAGTTGTCTGGGTGGTGTAGTTGGTTATCACGCAAATCTAACACATTAGTGGTCCCTAGTGCAAACCTGGGCTCAAACATGTTATTTTGCTTTCCACCTGTGTTTTTACCAGGAGATGTTTTGAAATTATAATGGTAAGTATTTTCCTTCCTTAATGATACTTTGATAGATTTTAGTGTATGTTTTCGTACATGAGTTTACACATTAGAAATGAGAATAAAAATCATAGTTAGTGTTTGGTTGACAACTTTATAAAACACAAGTATGGATTTGATTACCCCTATTATTAAAAATCACAATCCCTATTTATAAACGGTAACATTCCGATTAGATTAGTAATAAGAAAGTACAAATTGTAACTTGTTCGGGTGGTGTAGTTGGTTATCACGCTAGTCTCACACACTAGAGGTCCCCAATTCAAACCTGGATTCAAACATGTTAATTTACTGAGCTTCTAAGCTCTTCGTTTTTTTACAAGGAAATTAGTGTTTGGTTGACAACTTTTTTAAAACACACATCTGGATTTAATTACTTCTCGAATTAAAAATCGTATCATTCTAATTTAGTTAGTAAAAAGAAAATAAAAAATGTAGTTGTCTGGGTGGTGTAGTTGGTTATCACGCAAATCTAACACATTAGTGGTCCCTAGTGCAAACCTGGGCTCAAACATGTTATTTTGCTTTCCACCTGTGTTTTTACCAGGAGATGTTTTGAAATTATATTGGTAAGTATTTTCCTTTGTTAATTATACTTTGATAGATTTTAGTGTATGTTTCGTACATCAGTTTACACATTAGAAATGAGAATAAAAATCATAGTTAGTGTTTGGTTGACAACTTTATAAAACACAAGTATGGATTTGATTACCCCTATTATTAAAAATCACATTCCCTATTTATAAACGGTAACATTCCGATTAGATTAGTAATAAGAAAGTACAAATTGTAACTTCTCTGGGTGGTGTAGTTGGTTATCACGCTAATCTAACACACTAGAGGTCCCCAGTTCAAACCTGGGTTCAGACATGTTAATTTACTTCTAAGCTCTTCGTTTTTTTACAAGGAAATTAGTGTTTGGTTGACAACTTTTTAAAACACACCTCTGGATTTAATTACTTCTCGAATTAAAAATCGTATCATTCTAATTTAGTTAGTAAAAAGAAAATAAAAAATGTAGTTGTCTGGGTGGTGTAGTTGGTTATCACGCAAATCTAACACATTAGTGGTCCCTAGTGCAAACCTGGGCTCAAACATGTTATTTTGCTTTCCACCTGTGTTTTTACCAGGAGATGTTTTGAAATTATAATGGTAAGTATTTTCCTTCCTTAATTATACTTTGATAGATTTTAGTGTATGTTTCGTACATGAGTTTACACATTAGAAATGAGAATAAAAATCATAGTTAGTGTTTGGTTGACAACTTTATAAAACACAAGTATGGATTTGATTACCCCTATTATTAAAAATCACAATCCCTATTTATAAACGGTAACATTCCGATTAGATTAGTAATAAGAAAGTACAAATTGTAACTTGTTCGGGTGGTGTAGTTGGTTATCACGCTAGTCTCACACACTAGAGGTCCCCAATTCAAACCTGGATTCAAACATGTTAATTTACTGAGCTTCTAAGCTCTTCGTTTTTTTACAAGGAAATTAGTGTTTGGTTGACAACTTTTTTAAACACACCATCTGGATTTAATTACTTCTCGAATTAAAAATCGTATCATTCTAATTTAGTTAGTAAAAAGAAAATAAAAAATGTAGTTGTCTGGGTGGTGTAGTTGGTTATCACGCAAATCTAACACATTAGTGGTCCCTAGTGCAAACCTGGGCTCAAACATGTTATTTTGCTTTCCACCTGTGTTTTTACCAGGAGATGTTTTGAAATTATATTGGTAAGTATTTTCCTTTGTTAATTATACTTTGATAGATTTTAGTGTATGTTTCGTACATCAGTTTACACATTAGAAATGAGAATAAAAATCATAGTTAGTGTTTGGTTGACAACTTTATAAAACACAAGTATGGATTTGATTACCCCTATTATTAAAAATCACATTCCCTATTTATAAACGGTAACATTCCTATTAGATTAGTAATAAGAAAGTACAAATTGTAACTTGTCTGGGTGGTGTAGTTGGTTATCACGCTAGTCTCACACACTAGAGGTCCCCAGTTCAAACCTGGGCTCAGACATGTTAATTTACTTCTAAGCTCTTCGTTTTTTTACAAGGAAATTAGTGTTTGGTTGACAACTTTTTAAAACACACCTCTGGATTTAATTACTTCTCGAATTAAAAATCGTATCATTCTAATTTAGTTAGTAAAAAGAAAATAAAAAATGTAGTTGTCTGGGTGGTGTAGTTGGTTATCACGCAAATCTAACACATTAGTGGTCCCTAGTGCAAACCTGGGCTCAAACATGTTATTTTGCTTTCCACCTGTGTTTTTACCAGGAGATGTTTTAAAATTATATTGGTAAGTATTTTCCTTCCTTAATTATACTTTGATAGATTTTAGTGTATGTTTCGTACATCAGTTTACACATTAGAAATGAGAATAAAAATAATGTTAATGTTTGGTTGACAACTTTATAAAACACAAGTATGGATTTGATTACCCCTATTATTAAAAATCACATTCCCTATTTATAAACGGTAACATTCCGATTAGATTAGTAATAAGAAAGTACAAATTGTAACTTGTCTGGGTGGTGTAGTTGGTTTATCACGCTAGTCTCACACACTAGAGGTCCCCAGTTCAAACCTGGGCTCAGACATGTTAATTTACTTCTAAGCTCTTCGTTTTTTTACAAGGAAATTAGTGTTTGGTTGACAACTTTTTAAAACACACCTCTGGATTTAATTACTTCTCGAATTTAAAAATCGTATCATTCTAATTTAGTTAGTAAAAAGAAAATAAAAAATGTAGTTGTCTGGGTGGTGTAGTTGGTTATCACGCAAATCTAACACATTAGTGGTCCCTAGTGCAAACCTGGGCTCAAACATGTTATTTTGCTTTCCACCTGTGTTTTTACCAGGAGATGTTTTGAAATTATAATGGTAAGTATTTTCCTTCGCTTAATTATACTTTGATAGATTTTAGTGTATGTTTCGTACATGAGTTTACACATTAGAAATGAGAATAAAAATCATAGTTAGTGTTTGGTTGACAACTTTATAAAACACAAGTATGGATTTGATTACCCCTATTATTAAAAATCACAATCCCTATTTATAAACGGTAACATTCCGATTAGATTAGTAATAAGAAAGTACAAATTGTAACTTGTTCTGGGTGGTGTAGTTGGTTATCACGCTAGTCTCACACACTAGAGGTCCCCAATTCAAACCTGGGATTCAACATGTTAATTTACTGAGCTTCTAAGCTCTTCGTTTTTTTACAAGGAAATTAGTGTTTGGTTGACAACTTTTTAAAACACACATCTGGATTTAATTACTTCTCGAATTAAAAATCGTATCATTCTAATTTAGTTAGTAAAAAGAAATAAAAAATGTAGTTGTCTGGGTGGTGTAGTTGGTTATCACGCAAATCTAACACATTAGTGGTCCCTAGTGCAAACCTGGGCTCAAACATGTTATTTTGCTTTCCACCTGTGTTTTTACCAGGAGATGTTTTGAAATTATATTGGTAAGTATTTTCCTTTGTTAATTATACTTTGATAGATTTTAGTGTATGTTTCGTACATCAGTTTACACATTAGAAATGAGAATAAAAATCATAGTTAGTGTTTGGTTGACAACTTTATAAAACACAAGTATGGATTTGATTACCCCTATTATTAAAAATCACATTCCCTATTTATAAACGGTAACATTCCTATTAGATTAGTAATAAGAAAGTACAAATTGTAACTTGTCTGGGTGGTGTAGTTGGTTATCACGCTAGTCTCACACACTAGAGGTCCCCAGTTCAAACCTGGGCTCAAGACATGTTAATTTACTTCTAAGCTCTTCGTTTTTTTACAAGGAAATTTAGTGTTGTTGGTGACAACTTTTTAAAACACACCTCTGGATTTAATTACTTCTCGAATTAAAAAATCGTATCATTCTAATTTAGTTAGTAAAAAGAAAATAAAAAATGTAGTTGTCTGGGTGGTGTAGTTGGTTATCACGCAAATCTAACACATTAGTGGTCCCTAGTGCAAACCTGGGCTCAAACATGTTATTTGCTTTCCACCTGTGTTTTTACCAGGAGATGTTTTGAAATTATATTGGTAAGTATTTTCCTTCCTTAATTATACTTTGATAGATTTTAGTGTATGTTTCGTACATGAGTTTACACATTAGAAATGAGAATAAAAATCATAGTTAGTGTTTGGTTGACAACTTTATAAAACACAAGTATGGATTTGATTACCCCTATTATTAAAAATCACAATCCCTATTTATAAACGGTAACATTCCGATTAGATTAGTAATAAGAAAGTACAAATTGTAACTTGTTCGGGTGGTGTAGTTGGTTATCACGCTAGTCTCACACACTAGAGGTCCCAATTCAAACCTGGGATTCAAACATGTTAATTTACTGAGCTTCTAAGCTCTTCGTTTTTTTACAAGGAAATTAGTGTTTGGTTGACAACTTTTTTAAACACACATCTGGATTTAATTACTTCTCGAATTAAAAATCGTATCATTCTAATTTAGTTAGTAAAAAGAAAATAAAAAATGTAGTTGTCTGGGTGGTGTAGTTGGTTATCACGCAAATCTAACACATTAGTGGTCCTAGTGCAAACCTGGGCTCAAACATGTTATTTTGCTTTCCACCTGTGTTTTTACCAGGAGATGTTTTGAAATTATATTGGTAAGTATTTTCCTTTGTTAATTATACTTTGATAGATTTTAGTGTATGTTTCGTACATCAGTTTACACATTAGAAATGAGAATAAAAATCATAGTTAGTGTTTGGTTGACAACTTTATAAAACACAAGTATGGATTTGATTACCCTATTATTAAAAATCACATTCCCTATTTATAAACGGTAACATTCCGATTAGATTAGTAATAAGAAAGTACAAATTGTAACTTGTCTGGGTGGTGTAGTTGGTTATCACGCTAGTCTCACACACTAGAGGTCCCCAGTTCAAACCTGGGCTCAGACATGTTAATTTACTTCTAAGCTCTTCGTTTTTTACAAGGAAATTAGTGTTTGGTTGACAACTTTTTAAACACACCTCTGGATTTAATTACTTCTCGAATTAAAATCGTATCATTCTAATTTAGTTAGTAAAAGAAAATAAAAATGTAGTTGTCTGGGTGGTGTAGTTGGTTATCACGCAAATCTAACACATTAGTGGTCCCTAGTGCAAACCTGGGCTCAAACATGTTATTTTGCTTTCCACCTGTGTTTTTACCAGGAGATGTTTTGAAATTATATTGGTAAGTATTTTCCTTCCTTAATTATACTTTGATAGATTTTAGTGTATGTTTCGTACATCAGTTTACACATTAGAAATGAGAATAAAAATCATAGTTAGTGTTTGGTTGACAACTTTATAAAACACAAGTATGGATTTGATTACCCCTATTATTAAAATCACATCCTATTTATAAACGGTAACATTCCGATTAGATTAGTAATAAGAAAGTACAAATTGTAACTTGTTGGGTGGTGTAGTTGGTTATCACGCTAGTCTCACACACTAGAGGTCCCCAGTTCAAACTGGTTCAGACATGTTAATTTACTCTTCTAAGCTCTTCGTTTTTTACAAGGAAATTAGTGTTTGGTTGACAACTTTTTTAAAACACACATCTGGATTTAATTACTTCTCGAATTAAAAATCGTATCATTCTAATTTAGTTAGTAAAAAGAAAATAAAA
>NW_017618588.1:0-22817 GCF_001879475.1 Ipomoea nil | reverse complement strand
ATTAAATTAATGCCTAATACGAAAGACTACTGCCTAACATTTCAGATCAAGTTGACAACTTTATTTTTGATCAACTACATACGAAGATGGACGATCGAGATCGAAAGTTGATCAACGGGCAAATAGCTTTCATTGGCTATAAATTGTCCAAGCAGACTTGAAGACAAGTACGACTGATCGTTTAAGATATACAAGCAAGAAAAAAGCAAGCAATATTCAAATCAACCAAGAAGCGATATATTGAGCTATATATGATAGAATTCAAGTCTGAGTGAGAGAAATATTTTTTTCTTTGAAAACTTCTCTACTGAGTGTAGAAAGAGGGCGGAGTAACTAGAGAGACTGAAAAATCCTAGTTGAGTGTAGCTTTGTGCGTACCACTCGTTGTAAAGGGCAGTAACAACGGGAGCTTGTGAAAACCCTGTGAGAGCGTAGCTTTGTGCGTAGTTCTCGTGGTGTAGGAGTACAGCTTGGTGCGAAGTACTCGGGAAGACGGGAGGAGTAACAAGAGGAGCTTGCGAAAAACCTTGGAGGAGTGTAGCTTTGTGTGAAGCACTTGGAGAATGTCGGTGGACACGTATTCACTATTGTATCTGGGTGATCAAAGAATCGTGAATTTCCTCCTTGAAGTGAATGGAGAAGAGTGGAGTAGGAGAATTACACCATCTCCGAACCACTATAAATCTCTCTCTCTCTTTACTTACTGCTCATTTATTTTGTGCATGCTTATTCTAACTGCGAACTAACCCGGTTACGTTTTATCGCATATCTTTATCTGTGGGTTTAATAGTTCCCACGTTCGCATGCAAGCCAAATTTATTTACATCATCTTTGAGTCATATCAAGTGTTTCTAACATGTTGCATGTTTAGAATCTCTCTTTGAGCACCGCACTATTAAGCATAACACTTTACCTCTATCTATTCCGCTGCATACTCTAAGTTGTTTAACTTGTTGATGCTTGTTATTTAGAGTTGAAATTACCAAAGTGTTATTTGCCTTGTGTGTTTTGTAAAAGAAGTGAAAATGTTAGAGAAGTCTATTCACCCTCCTCTAGACTTCTCGCCACCCTTTCGGGAGAAGTTTATTTGGACAACATTGCCAAAGATATTATGTTCAAGGCCGTAGATGACACCATATTCCCAAAGATTCGAAAGTGCACCACAGCAAAAGAAATATGGATACTCTCATTAGTATCGGTGAAGGCGACGAACAAGAAAAAGACAACAAACTAACCATTGCCATGAAGAGGTTCGAAGATTTCAAAATGCTACCAAACGAAAGCATCACTGACATGGAAGCTCGATTGATCAAAATCCTTGGAGAAATCACGGATCTGGGAAAGACCATTACCCAGAAGGAAATATCGCTCAAAGTGTTACGCGAACTACCTACAAGTTGGGATATGAAGGTGACTGCAATGCGTGATCACAGAGATCTAAGGACATTATCTACGGATAAACTCTTTAGTGATCTTAAGGCGTATGAGTTCGAAATGAAGACACGAGTCGAAGAAGAACGCGATGAACGAACATCCGCACTGATGGCCGAACAACTATCCACATCAAGGTCAGTAGGAAATAATGATTTTTTATCTGACGAACAATTTTCCTTATTTGTTAGGAAATTCAAGAAGTTCATGCAAAAGAACAAAGGATCGCCACAAGGAAATTCGTTTCGAGAGAATAGAATATCAAGAAGAAAATCTGCCGAAGAAAACACAAATGTGTGTTACAATTGTATGAAGCCTTGACACTTTATGGCCGAATGTCCACACCCCAAGGCGAACAAAAATTAGAATACTTCTAACTCTCTGCAGGTTGAATACAAATCGAAAGAGAAGAAATTCAAAAAAGACAAGCGGAATGCACTAATAAGCGATCCACTAGAAGCAAGTGAATCCGAAGAATCATCTAGTGAGAGAGTGATTCATCACAAGAAGATACAGCGCTACTATGCTTAGTAAGCAAGACATCCGAACATGAGGAATGCTTTATGGCCGTGAAACCGACGAAGAGGTATCTTCTAGTTCCTTTGGTTCCTTTAGTTCTGTTGACACCTCTTTCCAGACTCAAGGATCATTTCAAAGTCTCATGAAAGATTGTCAAGAAGTCATGGCCACTCATACTCAAGTCAAAGAGCGCAATAATTTGCTAATCCTTGAAAAGGAACAAATGGCACAAAAATTGCAAAATGCTTTACTTGAATTGAGGAACTAGAAAGCCGAAATTATTCGACTTCAAGAAGAGTGCAAAGCTAGAGAGCTTCGAGAACATAACCTTCGGGAAGTAATCGCATCATTTATGCATTCATCCAAAATAATGGATAAGATGCTAAGTATGCAAAAACCCGCTGGAGATAAGGCCGGATTGGGCTATAATCCATCATGTTCTCAAACCCCTGTGAAGCTGACTAATTCCACTACTAATTTAATTAATAAAGTTCCAGCGGTAAAATTTGTGAAAAGTCAGCATAGCACAATGAGACAAGGAGTTGGAAATCGAATCAATGCCCAAAAAAATGTTGCAAAGCCGAATCCAAAAATTAATATCTCGGAAAGGCAACAAAATTTAAAAAGGCAAAAATTTGTATCTCAAAGGAGAGCCAACGAGTCTAGTGCAATAAAACCTCATAGGAATTATGGGAAGAATTCTGAGAATTGGGGCAGTGAGATTATATCCCTCAGAACAAGATTGGTCGCTTGAAGACAAACCATGGACCAAGTCCAGATTTGCTCTTTTTCATAGGATCAAGCAACTATCTGATTCCCAACCCGCACCAAAGCATTATTCGCAAGTGCATTATGATTATAGAGTCTTTAATGGTTACAAATCACCTACTCTTGGATCAGTGGGATCTAGGTGGATTTGGATGCCAAAAATTACTAACACAAAAGAACCCAAACAAGTCTGGGTACCTAAAAACAATTAATTTTTTTTTTTGCAGGAAATTTGATATTTCGATAGCGGATGCTCTCGACATATGACCGGCAATAAAGCTAGTCTAGTTGAGTTCAAAAGTATCGAAGGACCAAAAGTAGTTTTCGGAGGAAATGATCGATATGGAATGACAAAAGGAACGGGTACAATTGTGAAAAATGGTCTACGAATTGAAGACGTATCTTATGTCGAAGGATTAAAGTTCAACTTGTTCAGTACAAGTCAATTTTGCGACAAAGGATATCTTGTAGAATTTTACAAAGGCAAATGATGTCAAGTCAAAGATGAATCTACGAATGAAGTCGTACTTGCCGGATTAAGAAAGAAGAATATGTATGTTGTAGATTGGAGTACAACAAAGGAATTTGAATGCTTGATGGCAAACAATTCGAATGAAGCTAGTTGGAATGACAGAAGAGGCTAAATCATTTGAATTTCAAAACCATCAACAAATGTTGTAGCATGCCTACATGGTTAAAGAGAAGAGACAATCATACTAGACAAGATTATCAAAGAACCATGAGTAAAGAAATAAGGGAAGAGAATGAAAGGCAGTGTCTTGTTGATGAAGAGATTAAGAAGAAGAAGAAACAAGATCTTATTTACTTCCAAGAAGTACAGAAGAAGATAAAGAACTTGAAAGCCATTGGTAAAGATGCTAATCTAGCTGCCAAGCACAATGTTGTGTTCATGATCCTGAAAAATTAAGCAAAAGCTATGTTGAAGGAATGAATGCCATTTAATTAGTTTTGTTGGTGGAACAATGGAATTATCCCTAGACGAGACATTCTCGAAGCATACAACAACTATATGAGTTATAACTTATAAGAGCAGTATGCCGAATTACCACGAGATTTCATGAAGATCATCAATGATGAAATTGATCTGAATTGCTCAAAGCTCAGATAGCTCAAGAAGAAGAAACCCGAAGAAAAGAAGCTCGACAGAGAGAAGAACTTCAAAATATGTAATAGATAGATGTCTTTTTGTAATATGAATCTAATATGAATGAAATCTATCTTTTTTGTGGGTTGTGTTGAGTTCTTATGTTATTTTATTTACTTAGACTTTTCTTCTAAACTCAACTATTTGGCTGTTTTGTAATGAAAATCCTTTCATGGATAATTTCAGCCTAATAGCGAGAGTGTAGGTTTTTGCATCATCAAAAAGGGAGAAATTTTTAGGAACATGTGTAATTAGATTTTGATGATACCAAACTAACTAAGAATTTGGACCCTCTTTTACTCTAGTTGTTTAGTATCCTTTGTGTAGAACGAAAGTTGTTTTTGCTTAGAGTTTGATTCGTGCTCATTATACATCTACACGAATTAGAATCTTTCTTAGTCAGTCAGACAAGTTGAAGAGAAGAGAAGATCAAGAGAAGGTCGAGAGATCCGCAAAGACCGAAACCTAAAACGTTCTATCTCTTGTGTAATTGACAAATGATAAAGAAAGATCATTTGAATTGTGAAGATAAAGAATGATAAGGACAATCTTTTGTTACCAGAACTCGAGACTACGAGTCAAAGTCTGACTCGATTGGACAAGTCTTATTTGTTTTTCAGAAGCATAAATGTCCAAGTCTCAAAGTTGGGAAAATCATCCTAGAAAAAATGGTGTCCTAGGAATGAGATTTCAAATTTCAAGGAGCATTTAATGATTGGTACGTTTTGTCTGCACTACAGGACAAAAAGGTTGGTTACTTTTTGAAGCCAACGGCTATACAGTACAACCGCAATTAAGTCTCCTTACCCAGCGGACAATACACACTGGTTAATAGGTTTTGAATTCTCATCTTCCTTCAATGGATGGATTTCTCACACCTATAAATACCCCTCTTCATCACTTGAAGAATGTGCTGATTTTTATCACTCTATAGCTATCAAAAAGATTTTTAACTCTCTCAAGCTACAAGCTATTTTCAAAACCAGTGTGTGTTTGTGAAGACTCTTTTAAAGATCGATCATATAGCTTTCAAAGTCTTCACAACATCAAGAAATCTTGCACAGTTTATACGAAGACCAAGAATTGTCAAGACAAGATTTCAAGTTGGAGATACCATCAACCTTTTCCAACACTGAACTCTGTAGAAGTTGATAAAGGCAGAGTAAACTCGGAGGAGTTGAAAAACCTAGCAAGTTGTTATTCGGCTTAGTGATCAAGGAAGCAAGCTTGGCTTAGTTTGTACTAGGAGTGATAGTGCAAACCCTTTCACGAGTTGTGAAAGAAGAGTGGAGTAGGCTTCGTTAATAGCCGAACCACTATAAAAATCTCTCTCTTGCTCTCGTCATTTATCTTTACTTAACTGCATTGCATTGCATCTATATCAACCCTAAGAAAACACTTTCAATATTAACGTGTGCAAAGAAACTTTAAAAAGGATAAACTATTTTCCGCTGTGCACTACACTTTCGAGTTAAGTTTTATTTTCGCGTAGAGTCTATCCACCCCCCCCCCTCCTCTAGACTCTCGCCTTTGGTATCGGGACCAACACTTGTTTCCAAGCTTTGTTTAGTTTGTTATAAAACTCTTATTTCAAAATTCAAGCTCACCTAGAGCTATTTTGAAAAGTTTGAAAAACGATAGAAAGGAGGTGTTTGGCAAATAGTTGTTAGCGAATTGGGTTAGTGGGTTTGACTGCTTATAATATTAGCTAGTTGTTAAAAGATACTTGGTAAATTAGTTGTTAGTTGATTACATGCAAAATGACCTTTTAAGGGTATAATTTGTTTTCTCAAAAATAATAATAAAAACTTTCAAACCACCACCACCAACTACAAGCTACTTCGTTATGATAATAAAATATAAAAAAAATTGTTAAGTAAAAACAATAAAATGATTATCAATAAACAAAACAATACTATTAATTGAAAATAAGAATGTAGGCAACGCCGGGATTGCAATCTAGTTTATAGCTAGAATAGCCATGCATGCTAGCTCATTGTTATATTATTTCATATAATAAAACATTTAAAATTAATTTTTGAATATAATAGATGATGAAGTAATGCACAGCTCAGTCATATCTTCAATCCTCTCAAACATCTCAAATAATGCACCAAACTTGCAGCTTGCAGCAGTCCAAGTTCAGCTCTTCTCTGCTTTTGCTTTCTTTCTTAGCTTAATAAGTCAGGGGTTTATTAGTCTTTTCTTTTTTCTCTTGGCAGTTATAACGGCTTGTCTATATAGCCTATGATGTGTAAGCTGTAGACAAGTTGATACATTCATCTCTTCTTTCAGCCTGTAAACACATAAACTCTCTTCATCTTCTTCAATGGAATGCATACTGTTTTTCTTCTAGTCCTTGAGGTTTCTCAACATGGTATCAGAGCGTTACCGGAGCTACGCCGCGGCAGTCACGGCGGAGACTGAAACCGGTGATGAAAATGGTGGCGAGCAAGCTACGTCATCCGATCGCATTCCGATGAACTCCAGCCCTGTTCAGCTCGTGGATGAGCTTCACGATCCTATGTACTTGCATGTGACGGAGAATCCTAACCTCGTGCTCGTTTCTCCTCCTTTGTCAGAAGTTAATTACGCAACGTGGAGTAGATCGATGAGAAATTAAGTCCGGAATTTTGGTTATGGATCCCATCCCTGCTATGGAGAAGGTCCTTAACATGGCCCTCAAGATGGAAAGGAAGCTTAGAAACTCTGGCATCATGAAGAATCCCGATTTGATTCAATCTAATTCTGTGCAGAACATAACAGTACAGAATTCAGATGACCAGTCCACTGTGGCTGTTGCAACTTCCTTTAACAAAAAAAAGTTCAGCAATAATTCTGGAAAGAATGTTCCTAGTGTGTGTTCTGTGGGAAATTAGGGCACACGATTGAAAAATGTTACAAGAAGCATGGTTTCCCACCAGGGTGGATTCCAGGTTATAAGTCTAAGGGATAAACAAGCTCAAGAGACTCAGCCTGCTTCTGTGAACCAAGTTGGAGATGTAGGCCTTACTGCCTGAGCAGTTCAAAGGCTTGTGAGTCTGTTGCAGAGCCAAAGCCAAGGGGGTCATTCATCTAATAATGCTTGTGACATTATCTAACACTGGAATCAATTCAGATTCCAGGAAGGTTGCAGAGAAACATAATGAAGGCAAGTTCATCTTTAATCCTCATATCAATACTGTGTTAAATTCTCTTGATGTTTGGATTTTAGATTCTGGTGCAACTGATCATATCACTAGTTCTTTGGACTACTTTGAATCTCATTATGCTGTTCATGGAGTATCAGTAAGGCTGCCCAATGGGGAAACAGTTGATGTTACTCACATTGGGAATATTTAAAACTTCACATGGATATGATGTTGAAAAATGTGTTGTTTATTCCATCTTTTTCCTTAATATTGTTTCTGCTAGCAAGCTGGTAAGAGAATCAGGATATGAAATTATTATAAGGGTTGATTGCTGTGATGTTCAGGGCCATCTTGGGAGGGTGGATGGTTTTGCTAAAGAAAAGGGAGGATTTATATCTGCTCTCCAACCCTCCTATCAGGAAGAAAGGTCCATTCTGTTCAGTCTGCTAATGACTCCAATGTAATGACTTGTAGTAGTCTTTCTGCTGAGATATGGCACAATAGGCTGGGTCATTACCCAATGAATAAGATGCAAATGTTGAAAGGGGTGAAAATCTCACCATGTACTGCCTCTGGATCAGCTTGTGACACATGTTATTTTGCCAAAACATAAGAAAGCTCCTTTTTCTCTTAGCAATATTAAATCTGAGAAATGTTTTGATCTAATCCATATGGATATTTGGGGACCATTTTCTGTGGCTTCTCTTAATGGAGAACATTATTTCTTAACATTGTTGATTGATTATAGCAGATACACTTGGCTACACTTAATGAAACATAAGTCAGAGGTCAGATCCACATTTATAACTTCTATAATTATGTCCTCCACTCACTTTGATGCCAAAATTAAGACTGTCAGAACTGATAATGGGAGTGAGTTTATGATGCAAGCTTTCTATAATGAAAAAGGGATTGTCCATCAAAGGTCATATGTACATACTCCCCAGCAGAATGGGGTAGTGGAAAGGAAGCATCAACATATTTTTGAATATAGCTAGGGCCTTTGAAGTTTCAATCTGGACTTGTTGACAGCTTTTGGGGTCATTGTGTTTGCATGCATCTTATCTAATAAACAGGTTACCCACTGGGGTTCTGGGATGGCCAGTCTCCCTTCCAAATGTTATATAGAAAAGATGTTGATTACAATCACTTGAGATCTTTTGGATGCCTATGCTTTGCAGCTACTATTTCACAAGGGAGGAACAAGATGCAAACAAGAGCCAAGAAATGCATTTTCTTGGGATTTCCTGCTAATATAAAAGGGGTATATGGTGTTTGATATGACTGACAGAGCTGTTTTTATTTCCAGAAATGTGACTTTTCATGAGCATATTTTTCCCTTCAAAGAAGGATACTCAGGGACTGGTTCTAGCAATGCTACACCAGAAAGCCTTGGACCTTCTCTCCCTTTGGTCCCAACATATATTGAAGCAAACTTTGGTACATTGGACCAGGCTGGAAAACATAATGAGAGTGGAATGGTCAGGGATACTTTGTTGAATGACCAATCTGCAGAAGTCCAGCTAGAGAATCAGCAAACACCAGACATTCATGTGGAAGAGAATCAGCAAACACCAGACATTCATGTGGAACTCTCACAGATCAGAGACTATTCCATTAGTCCTAGTCATGCTTATGACACACACTCTTGCTCTGAGAATGATTTCAGAGACACTGACAATCAGACTGATCAACAGCAGCCTAGGAGATCTTTAAGAACAAGAAATGTTCCCTCAAAGTTACAAGACTATATTTGTCAGACTACCACATCCAACATCACCATTGCCAGAACTTCTCCCCATTCTCTAGAGAAGTTCATCTCTTACCAAAACTTATCTCCTGATCATAGAATGTGTGCAGCTGCTATTTCTTCCTCTGAGGAACCACAATCTTATCAAGAAGTAGTGTTGCATTTGGAATGGAGACAAGCCATGGAAGCTGAGATAAATGCTTTAAACCAGAACAAAACTTGGATCTTAACAGAATTGCCAGCTGGTAAAACCCCATTGGTTGTAGATGGGTGTATAAAGTGAAGCATAGAGCAGATGGCTCTATAGAGAGGTATAAGGCCAGGCTGGTTGCAAAGGGTTATACTCAACAATTAGGTGTTGATTACATTGAGACTTTCTCACCTGTGGCTAGGATGACCACAATCAAAACCTTCTTGGCTGTGGCTGCTATTAAGGGATGGAACATTCAGCAACTTGACATCAACAATGCTTTTTTACATGGTGACTTAGAGGAGGAAGTCTACATGGTATTACCCCCTGGTTTTAAGAATGGGAAGCCAAATCAGGTTTGCAAGCTCATGAGATCCCTGTATGGCCTTAAACAGGCAAGTAGGCAATGGAATGCCAAGTTGACTAAAGCTTTACAAGTGTATGGCTTCCAACAATCTTCTGCAGATCCCTCTTTGTTTACTAGACAAACAGGAACATCTTTCATTGCCTTGTTGGTGTATGTTGATGATATCCTTTTGGCAGGAAATAATTCTGTTCAAATGAATGATTTGAAGCAGTCACTGGATAGAGATTTCAAGATCAAAGACTTGGGCAACTTGAATTATTTCTTAGGCATTGAAGCCGTTAGAACTGATGCTGGAATTAACATTTGCCAAAGGAAATATGCTTTGGAGATCCTAAAAGAACATGGTTTTTTGGAAGCCATGCCAGCTAAGACTCCTGCTGTCACAGGACAGAAACTGAACAACACTGATGGGATTCCCATCACACAACCTGAAGTTTTCAGAAGGTTAGTTGGGAAACTCTTGTACCTAACCAATACTAGACCTGACATCTCTTATGCAGTCCAGCAGCTAAGTCAATTTGTGGAGAAGCCAAGAGACACTCATATGGTAGCAGCTCATAGGGTGTTAAGGTACCTAAAAGGAGCACCTGGAAAAGGCTTGTTCTACCCTTCTAATTCTCTTATGAAATTGCAAGGATTTTCAGACTCAGACTGGGCAACTTGTGTGGATAGTAGGAAATCTGTGACAGGATATTGTATTTTTCTTGGCAATTCTTTGATTTCATGGAAAACCAAGAAGCAAGCTACAATCTCTAGATCATCTTCTGAGGCAGAGTACAGAGCCCTAGCATCCACAACTTGTGAGGTACAGTGGTTGTTATTTCTGTTAGCAGATTTGAAGGCAACATTCTCTACTCCAGTAACTTTGTATTGTGATAACAACTCTGCCATTGCTATTGGTGAGAATTTTGTCTTCCATGAACGCACTAAACACATTGAGATTGATTGTCATGTGGTTAGACAAAAGATCAATGAAGGGGTTGTCAAACTTCTTGCTGTTTCTTCCCAGAATCAGACTGCAGATGGCTTCACAAAAGCCTTGCCTAAGCCCTTGTTTGACAAGTTCCATGATAAGCTGGGCCTTCAAGATGTTCATGCTCCAGCTTACGGGTGGGGGGGGGGGGGGGGGTGATGAAGTAATGCACAGCTCAGTCATATCTTCAATCCTCTCAAACATCTCAAATAATGCACCAAACTTGCAGCTTGCAGCAGTCCAAGTTCAGCTCTTCTCTGCTTTTGCTTTCTTTCATAGCTTAATAAGTTAGGGGTTTATTAGTCTTTTCTTTTTTCTCTTGGCAGTTATAACGGCTTGTCTATATAGCCTATGATGTGTAAGCTGTAGACAAGTTGATACATTCATCTCTTCTTTCAGCCTGTAAACACATAAACTCTCTTCATCTTCTTCAATGGAATGCATACTGTTTTTCTTCTAGTCCTTGAGGTTTCTCAACAATAGACACAATTTAGCAATCTTAATGAGCATCTTCCTAATTAATATGTCAAAATTATGACACTTATATCTGATTAGGAAAATGCAGAGTCTAAGATTGAGAGTGTTTGGCTTTGAAGACCAATTAAGTTGTCATTAAAAGGCATCATCTTAGGTGGTTGGTGATGTTGGATTTTGCTTCTTTCTCGATCACAACCTTTCTATTTACTACACATTATTAAGAGGTTAATTATGTTGTCAAAGGAAAACAACTCACTGCTATAATCCAGAAATAAGGAAACCATATGATGAGTTGAGTTGGTATATTCAATAGTTGTATTGTAAAATAAGGTTAAAACAATGAAGAAATAATTTATTTTATTGGGCGAAATATTAAAATATATACAACGGTGAGCAACATCCCAAAAAAGCATACAAATGACATAAGTTATGTGCAGTGCAAGGTATTTGGATCCATCAAATATATATATATATATATATATATATATATATATATATATATATATATATCTCCCTCGATCTATAATAGATTAAGAGATCGAAGGTGTTGTTCATGCCTCGGATCTAGTGTCGGTGGAGTATAATGGCCATGTTGATCCACCACTACGTACACCTGTAACATTTAAGAGAAAGAATTGAAATAAAAATAACATATTATTTAAATGGAATATGATGCGTCATTTCTTGAAAAAATTTACAGTCGTATTAAAGTTGAAGGATTAAACCTGTGTAAGATTCCGCTTCTCTAGGATTTGGTAGTGGCGATGCCAACTCTTATGTACAAATGTTGTAGCAAGAAACAAACCATAAGCAATACCACAAAAAATGAAGACATATATGTTAAGAATGATGAACATTGTAGCAGGAAGGCAATTCCACATCAACATGGCCAGGCAAAAGTTTTGGCAGCCGGCTATACGTTGGTCCAAATTAGCAAGGGAGATGCAAGTTTTTAAGAAACAATAACATCCCAAGCCAATAAGGAAGACCAGTGCTCCTGTTTCATTTACATCATCATCAGACTAATATAAACTGTTGGATAGAAAATTAAAGCTGCTAATTAATAACAACCTTTCAACAAGAGAATTATATTAGTGAGACTTTTACTCTACCATAAAAGAAAGTAGTTTTACATAATTTGATAAAGAAAGTTAGGGATGAAAAATATGCGTACCCATGCTGTAGTAGAAGGAAATAGTGGATTGTGAAGACAAGAAGCTCAAATACTTATCAACAGCCTTGTGAATCACTCCCTCGTAATCCACAATGTACATATACCCACCAAGCACTACAATTAGCTGGGGAGAAATAAGAATTCATAAGAGTAATATATAGGTACATCTAATGAGCTAGCTAGTATAGGATGAAACATGAAAGGTAGGAAAATGTATAAAGAAACATTATATATATTATTATTATTATACTTACTGCTTGAGCAATCAGGAAATGAACAAAAAAATCCTTGACCACAAAGAGCTTGTGCTTTAGTCTTGTGACAATGTCATATTTCACCTCTTTCACTTGTAATTGAAATGCTGCCTTACAAGTGGAGCAGTGGGTAAAAGCAAAACCTTCCTACAATAATACAATTATATATATAATCGTTTAAACTGAATTACAGCGCACAATATGTATGTGTTATGTGTAGGAACAAAAATGATATTGCCCGCTCACTCTGATAGATCTCCAGTGGTCCAAGCATTCTCTATGGACGAACTCTTGGGAGCCTTTACAGCGGCAAGGAGATATGAGTTGGTCGCCTTCTCTGGTGTCACTGTCAAGGCAGATACGGCAAGAAAGCGAAGAAGCTGACTCCAAATCCCGATCACTGCTGTAGATAGAGCGGGAACGGCGGGTGGTGTTGGAGCTGCTGCTGTTGCTTGGGTTTTGCGCCACCTGATTTTCGGCCATTTCTTACAAAGAGGAAAAGGAAAAGAAAATTTTAAGCTGAGGCCTGAGGGTGTATGTTGGTGGATGGATTTCTCTCAATATAATGCAGAAGCTGATCGAGGAGGGTGAGAGTGTTGGTTTTGAAGAGGCTAAGGATCGGAGGCATGCATATATCCTGGTTGGTGACGTCGTTGGTGTTTGTCTCTTTCATTCTCAGGTTAAATTTAGAATGGAGAAATGTGTTTAGACTTGGCTTCCTTAGCTTCATTCATGCGTTAAAGACTTAAAGCAAGCAAGAAAGCAATGGCACCGCTAGCTTTGAGTAGCGGTGGTGGAAGCCGTGGGCGGATGGGTTGTTAAGGAAGAGATCAGATAAGAATTGATCGAAGTTCATATTTTTGTATATCTATTCTAGGAAAAGGTTATGGTGTACGTGATCGGCAAAATAGCCTCTTCAAGTCGGCCATATAGTATTATTAATTCCAAATACAGAATTTATATCCATAAGGTACATAATTTCATAAAAAACAAATTACAGAATTTCGTAAGGTATAAATACACATGTTATATATTTATTTAATTTATTTTTCAAATTTGATTTAGGTTTATAATTTGTGTTGATAGACACAAAATTTCACAACACAAGCCACATAAATTCATAACACAAGACATTATTTATTTATTTGTGCTATATTACAATGTAATAGAGTCAGTAGATTTCATAAAATAGAAATATTCAAGGGAAAAGGGTCAAATACATCCTCCAACTTTAGGTAATAAGACAATTAGGCCCTCGAACTTTTGAAAGGTGCAATTAGACCCATTAACATATGAATTTAGTGCCTCAAGGCCCAAACACCTAATAGTAACTTGTAATAGCAAGTCAATAATACACCGGCAGAGCTCCGACGACTTTCCGGCGAACACATGACCAGCAGGTCGCCGGAACGGCACCCTTAACCACTGTACCGCCCCTCCTCCCTTTGCAAGATCCAGAATTTGCAAACATCGATGGTTGTTAAGTTATGAGTTCGGAGTTGATCTACAGAGGACAAGAGGCGCAGCCGGCGATGGACGGTTATACGCCGAAGCCTCCGAAGCCATGGCTGAATGTGATTCGCCCAATTCGGTATATCCGCGAGCAGCGTCTCGTTTTTCTCATCATCGGCATTGCTGTAGCCACCGTCATCTTCACCTTCCTTCCGTCGTCTAGCCCCGCCCCCTACATCCATGGCGATTCCGTCAGCGGCCACGGCTACAACGCGATCTCCGGCTCTAACTTGCTAGCAGAGACGATGGATCACTTATACCGGCTTCTATACCAGAGCCGCGTTGGACTTAGGTCCTTCGATTCGGGCGGGAAGATTCCTCTAGGTCTGAAACAGAAAGGCTTGAGGATCGTGGTGATAGGTGGCGCCGGATTCGTATGCAGCCATCTCGCTAGAACTCTAAACTTCTGGATCTTGCAGAGCCATGGCTTGTTTCTATTCAATTCTGAACTCTGAACTTCTGGATCTTGCAAAGGGAGGAGGGGCAGTGGTCGTTGAGGGTGGCGTTCCGGTGACTTGCAGGTCATGTTTTCACCGGAAAGTTGTGGGAGTTCCGCCGTTACATTATTAACTTGTTATTGCAGGTCAGTATTAGGGTTTTGGGCCTTAATGCACTAAATTCATATGTTAATGTGTCTAATTGAACTTTTAAAAAGTTCGAGGGCCTAATTGACTTCTTACCTAAAGTTGGAGGGTGTATTTGACCCTTTTCTCAATATTCTATAAAATAATAACACAAAGTAATACTCCCTCTGTCTCATTTTACCTGTCTTACTTTCCTTTTTAGTTTGTCCCAAAATATTGTCATTTTTCCAAAATTGAACATAACTATCACTCTACATTTCCCAATTTACCCTTTTGACTTTTCAAATTTCTAGAGGTAAGTACAATTGTACTTTGTACTTTGTACAAATAATACCTACTTTTGAGGGGGCAAAATTGGAAAGTTAATAACATTTATTATGTTGCATTAAAAATCGTGCAAAAAGCAAATGAGACAATCATTTAGGGACGGAGGGAGTATAATATAGTGGTTTTTGTAGATAGGGGAATACAGTCTATGTCGTTTGTAGTATGAAAAATGTTACATTTACAAACTTCACCACAACAAAAATGATTTCTTGAATTAGAGTAGACTCTAAAAATTTCTAGATATACTTTAAAACCTTGAGGGGAGCCTTAGAGAATGTTAAATTATTGGGAATATTAGATTATTGAGAATATTAGATTTCTGTGTTTGGTTTAAAACTCTGGTATACCGCCACCAACACCACTATTACTACTACCACACCACTACCACCTCCATCAGCACCAACACCACTATTACTACTACCACACCACTACCACCTCCATCAGCACCAACACCACTACTACCAACACTACCACCACCACCACCACCACCATCACCACTACCACCACACTGCCACTATCACCCCATATTATTATTGTTATTATTATTATTATTATTATTATTATTATAACAAATAATATGTTCATTTTCAAGAAAATAAACCAAATAAAGAAATGCAATCTCTGTTTGGTTGAAGATTTTTTTTTTATTATTATGTTATGATGATTATTTTTACTTGAATACCATTAACCTATTTTTATGTATTTTAATAAATTTTAAAATTAAAATAAATAAATAATGTAGTGGTAAAATATAGAAATAAATTATTTAAAATTAATTAACTAATAGATTGAACAATAATTAACTAAGGCAATGAATTAAAATGACAAAATTTGCAATAAGACAAGGGAATGTGATAATACCTAAGAAATGGGAGGGTATCTCACATTCCCATGTAATAAATATGTAATAGCTAAAAACTTTATGTGGAGGTTATGTTACATTTTTGGAAAAAATTGCATAACTTGAACCAAACATGAGAATATTATATATTTCCAAACAAATATAACCTTGATTTTCTTATATAACTTGAACAAAACGCCCTAAAGATTAATGAATCTTTGCTTGGTTATATAATATTCTCATGTTTAGTTCAAGTTATCTCATTTTTTGAGAGAATACAACTTCAGCTCCACTACACCCTTCAAACCATAGGGGAGATACTCAAAACATCGTCTTATCCCCACACATGTGATTGCTACATCCGGTATCTAAATACCACATGTGTTGAGTTTCTTCATTCACATGACACGCTAACAAAAGAGATACCTCCTCTTCTTTTTCTACAAAGTTGGTTTTTTCTTCGTCTGGTTTAGTCAGATTGGTGCGGCAATCTGATTGATAGTGGCCACATTTGTGACAACGATAACACTCAACCTTTGACAAGTCTCTCGGTTTATGGGTTGTTGAGGTATTATGGCCACCTCGCCTTCCTCCTCTTCCTCTACCTCTACCTTTGCCTCGTCCTCTATTTCTCCTCGGTGATGGATGATTTTCTGTTGAGATCTTCAATGCTTGTTCTTCATTTTCCTGATGAATAAGTTTTTGCTCATGAATCATTAAAGAACTCTGTAATTCATCCAAGGAAAGGTTTTCCACGTTGTTAGCTTCCTCTATGGAGCACACAACAAAATTGAAATTCGGTGTCATGGATCGAAGAATCTTTTCAACAACATCAGAATCCTCTATTTTGCTATCATGATTTCTCATCTTGTTGACAATCGTGGTTGTACGAGAGAGATATTCTGTAACTGACTCTCCCGACTTCATGCGGAGTGTTTCGAACTAGATCTGTACGAAGTGCTTGAAGCTGCTGCCTCTTTGTTTTTATAGAACCTTCATACTTTTTCTGCATGGAGTCCCATATACTTGTAAGCGCGAAAAACTCGAATTGTATATATTCAAAATTCAAAGTATCGGTTACAAATAGTATGTATCAATCAAGAAGGGGTACAATCTCTGTATATGAGAAGTCCTCTGATTCTCTACTAGAAGTATGCCTATTAGATGTGTGCCAAATTTGGAATATGCCAAATTGGAAGTGTGCCGAGTCCAGAGTATGCTGAACTTGAAGTATGCCGAGTTCGGGAGTATGGCCGAACTGGAAGTATGCCGAGTTCCTTGTTGGAAGTGTGCTGAGTTCAGAGTACGCTGAACTGGAAGTATGTCAAGTTCGGGAGTATGGCGAACTGGAAGTATGCCGAGTTCGGGAGTATGCCGAACTGGAGTAGTTCCTTGCTGAAGGGCCTCCGGAGTTGGTAGCTTGTTCCTCAATGAAGGGCTAATATGCAGCTTGATCTTCAAAGAAGGGCTTCCGGTGTTCAAGTGGCGTGTTCCTCAGCGCGGAATACGCAGTACAACTGCGGGCGTGTTCCAGACGATATCCTGGCGAGACTTCGGCAGAGCTTCAGTATGCAGATTTCCAGAGCTCCCAATTCTTGAAAATAAAACCACTATTTATAGTGGTGAGGGTGAGAGAAAATCTTCAACCAACTCTTAATTCCTTATTTAATTTAATTTCTTTAATTAAATTAAGGAATGTATCGGGACACCGTTGTGTCCAGGTTCATGATTTCATTAAATTTCCAAATAAAATCAAACATTCAAATTTCTCAAAATTATATGATCCACATATAACTTTGATGGGCCAAGACCAATTCAAACCCGCTAATTAGGAAACCCAATTCATCCAAGCAGCCTGGTCCGACTCAATTAAATATTTCACCAACTTGGGCCGAACAATCCAATCATTCAATTACACTTAATTAAGTAATTAAACTAATTAATTATTTAATGGGCCATTTAATTAACCCAATTAAATAAATATTAGTCCAATTAGCTTAATTAAAGTAATTAATTTAGCAATCAATTATCCACCATGGTCCAACAATATAATTTAATTTTTTTCAATGCCTACAAATTGCCCCTTCGAGACTTGCTTGACGTGCCTTAAATGCAAAGGGAAGGTAGTCTCGAAATTAATAGTTGTTCAAGCCAATAAATTATATCTTGATTGAAGAATAACCAATTTGACAGTGACCCAACAGATTACAATGTGCAAGCCCGACAAGGACATACTTATAAGCCCAATTGTATCCACCGTATCATTAAAGGCCCATTCCGTTTTTTTAGCCAACTTTGATCCCAATTTTGAGTAACGTTAATTTCCTTGCACAGGTTTGACAACCAAGTCGCAGCCTTAGCTTAAAGTTGAATAGGAGTTCACATACATAATCCTTATCTCTCCCACATATGATTTAAAATTAAACCATATAATCCTTCCGCAGAATCAGAATGTGATGAGGATTGGGGCAAAAACATAGGGATAAAACAACGGAGCCATAACGATACTTCAACTCCTGCGGATTTCACAACAGTATAAATAGCCTCAACAATTTTACAGATTCCCAACCAAGAGATATAGAGCTGCTGCCTGCAATATCTTCGTCCAAGCTGCCACCTCTTCATTAGTGATAAGGTAATTTCGAAATTCTTTCTTTTTTTTTTTTTTTTTTTTTTTTGTGTACTATCTTAATTTTTATATAGCTTTCACCACAAGAGGAAGGACAAAGAAATCAAGAATGGAGGCATTGGGCAAGAAACATCCAAAAATTAAATTTTTTTCGGGCTTGTTTCTACCTTTGCTTGGCTCGCCATCTTCACCAACAGTGGTCTGAAACTTCTGGAAATTAATTTTTTCGGAATGACCTCCACCACTGTTTGGTCTTGATTCCATGGCCACCTGCTCCGGCACGTCTCTCCTGTTGCTACAGGCACTATTGCCATAAAAACTCGCCACAGACGTAGCTCCGGCACGTTCTCTATCGTCGGAGAAGCTGTCTTCCACCATTGGATTTGACTCCATGGTCACTTGCTCCGGAAAACATTGGACTGGAGCTTTTGAAAATTAATCTTTTCAGACTCATGCGCCATTGTTCGGACCTCCCAGCCGGTCACCGTCATCGTAGAAGGAGTGCGCACCATAGGGCCACCTCAGGGGAAAGCATCTGCCGACTTCCACCACTGTTTGGGTTCACGCTGCCGATTATGCCGGCCACCATCATCGGAGATGAAAGCCGTTGGGTACTCTCCGGGCACGTGCTCCGGCACATTGCCGTCGTCCTACGAACCGCCGCCGACGTCGCATACGGTATAGCGATACCGTCGCGGGGAAGATCTCTCCAAGCTTTGGACTTAGCTCCATGGCCACTCACTCGACGAACATCTTGAAAGAGTCCTGCCGTGGACCACCATCCAATTTCACGCTCGACCACGCTGCGGTTGTTGCTACGTCGCCGGGTGACCTTTGCCTGACCAAGAGAAACGCAGCTCTGCTTTGAAAAAAAAAACTTCTGGGAACCGAATAATGTGCTCCCCTGGGAAAGATACCCGTTTAATGTGGTTTCCTTGGAAACAGTAGGAGTCCCATTGCTCATCTTTTTGCCTTCCCAAATTGCCCCTTCGAGACTTGCTTGACGTGCCTTAAATGCAAAGGGAAGGTAGTCTCGAAATTAATAGTTGTTCAAGCCAATAAATTATATCTTGATTGAAGAATAACCAATTTGACAGTGACCCAACAGATTACAATGTGCAAGCCCGACAAGGACATACTTATAAGCCCAATTGTATCCACCGTATCATTAAAGGCCCATTCCGTTTTTTAGCCAACTTTGATCCCAATTTTGAGTAACGTTAATTTCCTTGCACGGGTTTGACAACCAAGTCGCAGCCTTAGCTTAAAGTTGATTAGGAGTTCACATACATAATTCTTATCTCTCCCACATATGATTTAAAATTAAACCATATAATCCTTCCGCAGAATCAGAATGTGATGAGGATTGGGGCAACAACATAGGGATAAAACAACAGAGCCATAACGATACTTCAACTCCTGCGGATTTCACAACAGTATAAATAGCCTCAACAATTTTACAGATTCCCAACCAAGAGATATAGAGCTGCTGCCTGCAATATCTTCGTCCAAGCTGCCACCTCTTCATTAGTGATAAGGTAATTTCGAAATTCTTTCTTTTTTTTTTTTTTTTTTTTTGTGTACTATCTTAATTTTTATATAGCTTTCACCACAAGAGGGAGGACAAAGAAATCAAGAATGGAGGCATTGGGCAAGAAACATCCAAAAATTAAATTTTTTTCGGGCTTGTTTCTACCTTTGCTTGGCTCGCCATCTTCACCAACAGTGGTCTGAAACTTCTGGAAATTAATTTTTTCGGAATGACCTCCACCACTGTTTGGTCTTGATTCCATGGCCACCTGCTCCGGCACGTCTCTCCTGTTGCTACAGGCACTATTGCCATAAAAACTCGCCACAGACGTAGCTCCGGCACGTTCTCTATCGTCGGAGAAGCTGTCTTCCACCATTGGATTTGACTCCATGGTCACTTGCTCCGGAAAACATTGGACTGGAGCTTCTGAAAATTAATCTTTTCAGACTCATGCGCCATTGTTCGGACCTCCCAGCCGGTCACCGTCATCGTAGAAGGAGTACGCACCATAGGGCCACCTCAGGGGAAAGCATCTGCCGACTTACACCACTGTTTGGGTTCACGCTGCGATTATGCCGGCCACCATCATCGGAGATGAAAGCCGTTGGGTACTCTCCGGGCACGTGCTCCGGCACATTGCCGTCGTCCTACGAACCGCCGCCGACGTCGCATACAGTATAGCGATACCGTCGCGGGGAAGATCTCTCCAAGCTTTGGACTTAGCTCCATGGCCACTCACTCGACGAACATCTTGAAAGAGTCCTGCCGTGGACCACCATCCAATTTCACGCTCGACCACGCTGCGGTTGTTGCTACGTCGCCGGATGACCGTCGCCTGACCAAGAGAAACGCAGCTCTGCTTTGAAAAAAAAAAACTTCTGGGAACCGAATAATGTGCTCCCCTGGGAAAGATACTCATTTAATGTGGTTTCCTTGGAAACAGTAGGAGTCCCATTGCTCATCTTTTTGCCTTCCCAAATTGCCCCTTCGTGACTTGCTTGACGTGCCTTAAATGCAAAGGGAAGGTAGTCTCGAAATTAATAGTTGTTCAAGCCAATAAATTATATCTTGATTGAAGAATAACCAATTTGACAGTGACCCAACAGATTACAATGTGCAAGCCCGACAAGGACATACTTATAAGCCCAATTGTATCCACCGTATCACTAAAGGCCCATTCCGTTTTTTTAGCCAACTTTGATCCCAATTTTGAGTAACGTTAATTTCCTTGCACGGGTTTGACAAACCAAGTCGCAGCCTTAGCTTAAAGTTGATTAGGAGTTCACATACATAATCCTTATCTCTCCCACATATGATTTAAAATTAAAACCATATAATCCTTCCGCAGAATCAGAATGTGATGAGGATTGGGGCAACAACATAGGGATAAAACAACAGAGCCATAACGATAACTTCAACTCCTGCGGATTTCACAACAGTATAAATAGCTCAACAATGTTACAGATTCCCAACCAAAGAGATATAGAGCTGCTGCCTGCAATATCTTCGTCCAAGCTGCCACCTCTTCATTAGTGATAAGGTAATTTCGAAATTCTTCTTTTTTTTTTTTTTTTTTTTGTGTACTATCTTAATTTTTATATAGCTTTCACCACAAGAGGAGGACAAAGAAATCAAGAATGGAGGCATTGGGCAAGAAACATCCAAAAATTAAATTTTTTTCGGGCTTGTTTCTACCTTTGCTTGGCTCGCCATCTTCACCAACAGTGGTCTGAAACTTCTGGAAATTAATTTTTTCGGAATGACCTCCACCACTGTTTGGTCTTGATTCCATGGCCACCTGCTCCGGCACGTCTCTCCTGTTGCTACAGGCACTATTGCCATAAAAACTCGCCACAGACGTAGCTCCGGCACGTTCTCTATCGTCGGAGAAGCTGTCTTCCACCATTGGATTTGACTCCATGGTCACTTGCTCGGAAAACATTGGACTGGAGCTTCTAAAAATTAATCTTTTCAGACTCATGCGCCATTGTTCGGACCTCCCAGCCGTCACCGTCATCGTAGAAGGAGTACGCGTCATAGGGCCACCTCAGGGGAAAGCATCTGCCGACTTCCACCACTGTTTGGGTTCACGCTGCCGATTATGCCGGCCACCATCATCGGAGATGAAAGCCGTTGGGTACTCTCCGGGCACGTGCTCCGGCACATTGCCGTCGTCCTACGAACCGCCGCCGACGTCGCATACAGTATAGCGATACCGTCGCGGGAAGATCTCTCCAAGCTTTGGACTTAGCTCCATGGCCACTCACTCGACGAACATCTTGAAAGAGTCCTGCCGTGGACCACCATCCAATTTCACGCTCGACCACGCTGCGGTTGTTGCTACGTCGCCGGTGACCCGCCTGACCAAGAGAAACGCAGCTCTGCTTTGAAAAAAAAAACTTCTGGGAACCGAATAATGTGCTCCCCTGGGAAAGATACCCGTTTAATGTGGTTTCCTTGGAAACAGTAGGAGTCCCATTGCTCATCTTTTTGCCTTCCCAAATTGCCCCTTCGAGACTTGCTTGACGTGCCTTAAATGCAAAGGGAAGGTAGTCTCGAAATTAATAGTTGTTCAAGCCAATAAATTATATCTTGATTGAAGAATAACCAATTTGACAGTGACCCAACAGATTACAATGTGCAAGCCCGACAAGGACATACTTATAAGCCCAATTGTATCCACCGTATCACTAAAGGCCCATTCCGTTTTTTAGCCAACTTTGATCCCAATTTTGAGTAACGTTAATTTCCTTGCACGGGTTTGACAACCAAGTCGCAGCCTTAGCTTAAAGTTGATTAGGAGTTCACATACATAATCCTTATCTCTCCCACATATGATTTAAAATTAAACCATATAATCCTTCCGCAGAATCAGAATGTGATGAGGATTGGCGGCAACAACATAGGGATAAAACAACAGAGCCATAACGATACTTCAACTCCTGCGGATTTCACAACAGTATAAATAGCCTCAACAATGTTACAGATTCCCAACCAGAGATATAGAGCTGCTTGCCTGCAATATCTTCGTCCAAGCTGCCACCTCTTCATTAGTGATAAGGTAATTTCGAAATTCTTTTTTTTTTTTTTTTTTTTTTTGTGTACTATCTTAATTTTTATATAGCTTTCACCACAAGAGGGAGGACAAAGAAATCAAGAATGGAGGCATTGGGCAAGAAACATCCAAAAATTAA
>NW_017618587.1:5000000-5030845 GCF_001879475.1 Ipomoea nil | reverse complement strand
ATTTAAGGGTTGTTACAAGATTTTTGATACGGACATTATTAGGTCAAATTAAGGAATGACACATAAGTCCTTTTTTTTATTAGTATTGTCGATTATGTATTATCTGTTCAATATACTTGACTTTCATTCCATAAATAAGAGTTACAGAGATTGTCAATTGAACACAATATATTTGGTAACACATAACTATTTTTAATTTAAAAATTGTTATAGAGCTTCTTATGATGACAACAATATTAGATAAAACAAAGTAACAATATTACGGAGTACTTAGTATATATACAGTACAATTGTCAATATAATTTTGTTATTTAGGGTTGGTTTGAAAATATGAAAAATGATTTTTAAAAAGTGATTATTTTTTAAAAAAATATTTTAATTTTTTGTGTTTGGTTAAATGTAAAAATAAAATATCATTTTTCCTGTTTAACTGACAAATTAAGAAATTACTTTTTTCTTTGTTTGTTTCTTTTTTCCTTGAAAATAAACATACTATTTGATGCATGGATGATTTGTCAACGTGCCAGGACAAAATCTGTAGTGCCACCCTGCAAACAGCCTGTAACATTTAATTATATTATGTAGTGGGTCCCTTCAAGTTTTTTATTTTTTTTATTTTTGAAAAGGGTCCTTTTAAGTTAACCCTACACCAGTTACTTTCTTAACTTGTTAAAGTACAAAAAGTTAATATTATCCCTATAGACGGAGCCAGAGGGGAGGCTGGGGGGTCAGCTGCCCTCCCCCCTCACCCCACCCCACCTCTACCCTATATTATATATAAATATGTGATACTGCTAATTCTACGTAAGCAATATAAATAACACAAGACCAAGTAAAGCAAGTAATTCTTTATTGATCAAGGTAGAGTTCCTAAGTACAATCTACTTGGTTGCCCTGAGTACCGACTGACTGCGGTCGGGAGTCTCTAGTTACAACCTATCGATCGTCCAAAAGTCCCCTACACTGCAGCTACTGTGGGTACTTATAGCCGCGACGCCGGAGACAAGCTTCCGGCCGTTCGGCATGCTCTCCACGTAGCCTCCACGCGTCCCCCTCCCGGGTGCCCTGCCTGTCGTCGTAGAAAGCCGCCACGTGTCTTTAGCCAGCTCTCTCGCCTAAGGGACCACCGCTCGGGGTTCATAGCATCGCTCGGGCAACTCCCGGTCGGACCCCGACCGGGTTCTCCTCAAGGAGCCCGACCTGTTACCTGCAAAGACATAGACAAAAGGACAAAGGCATCTCGGTCGTGGTGAAGCTGTGTCGGTCGGGATATTCCCTACCAAGAGCCCCCCAGCCCGGGCCTTTTTGATCAGTCGGGAAAAAACGGGACGGGATGAAGAAGCCCAACCGTCAGCCACCAAGCCGACCCGCCAGCTGTCATTCCATTCTACGCCACGTGTCGGCCTCTGCCGGCCTTGGCGATCCCATCCGTCGTCTCGGATTCAGCGCGGGTCGTGTCAGGCAAGTTGGCCCATTTCCCGCCTAAATGTCCTCCTATAAATAGGCCCTTGAGGCCCTCATTTGAACTTTCCTCACTCTTTCGCATCGGTCGGTACCCTCAGAGAGTCCCGAGCAGAGCAGCTTAGCAAGGCAGTCGAGCAAGCAAACTTCAACTTTCAAGCTTCAAACTTCAATCTTCCTTCAATCGGTAAGCTCTCACCCTCCTCTTTACTTTAGGCACTCATTCATAGGTAGAACTGCTAGGTCAACTAACTGTCCCGGACGTTTGAAGTCCTTACTAACTCCGACCGACCTTTAGGTAGATCGATATGACAGACTCGGACAGTCAAAACGCCTCGATTGCTGATTACGACGAGGAGGTCGAGCGCATCAGCGACGAGGAGGTGGACATAATGTCCTACACCCCGGACGCTAGTCCCCGAGCGACGCCAGCCCCCGAGCAAGCCGCCGAGCGAGACAATGCATCGAGCTCCTCAGGATCGTCAAGCTCGAGTTCGAGCGGATCGGGGAGCTCCAGCGAGGAAGAAGAAGAGAGAGCCACGTCAAGCGGGCGGGGTTCTCCAACCGAGGGCGTTAGGGAAACGCCTACCCGGGTGGTTGGGGACCACCCGGAAGCTGCTCCTCGAGGGGGTGATCGAGAAAATACCCCCGAGCAGACCGAAGAAGACCCGGCCGGGCCGGCCGGACCAACCGTCGAGCTCGAGTTCCTGAACAGCGAGAGCGTCGAGCAAGAAATGAGCCTGCTGTCCAAAGGCGAGGCGGCTCGGATTGCCGAAATACTCAGGGGTCGGGCAGAATTCGACACGAGCCGGCAGCTGGGAAATGTAATTGACAGGCATCGGGGCAAGTGGATCGGGATGCACTATGACTCCCTGACAGCCCCGATCGCCATTCCCTTCACCCCCCTCCTAAATGCCTTCTTGGCCTATTACCGAGTCGTCCCGGCCCAGATCTGCCCGAACGCACATCGGATCTTGGCCTGCTTCCCACAGATATGCGCTCGGCACGGGGCCGAGTGCACGATGGAGTTATTTAACTTCATCTACCAGATCAAGGTTCTCCCGGGCCGCTACGGGGGTGGGTTCCTGATGCTGCAGTCCCGAACGGATATGTGCTCGATCAGAGGCTTGCCCGGGAACAACAAGGGGTGGAAAAACAGGATTTTCTCCCTCAAGTACGAGCCCTGGATCTTCCCGGTCGATCGCGTCTGGAGCACACATTTCCGGAAACAAGTGGTGCCGGCCGAGACGCAGGCGCTGAGGGACGCGGTCAACCGGATCTCGAGCGAGGTGCACGAATACACAATCTACCGGACGGCTGAAAGTCTCGCAGCTGCCATGCTCCCGCCCCCCACGTACGAGCTGCCGGAGAAGTATCTGCCCGTTCCGATGGGCGTGACGGTCGCCAAGCCGTCCAAACGAAAGAAGAAAGGTTTGGCACGAGCTACTTTTCCCGACCGGACCTATTACCTCGATCTAACTAACTTTCTTGTTTTGCAGCTATGGCCGAGTTCGGCGATGAAGACACCGCCCTTCCCCCACCCGTCAAGATCTCGCTCGGCGGGAAGAAGAAGGCCAAGACCAAGGCGGCCGGGGAGAAGGAGATCCCATCTGCCCGACCTCTGAGCGCCTCGACCGTGACGACGGGCGAGGGCTTCATCGTGGAGCAGCCGGACGTCCTGGTCACTCGGGTGGAGGTCGCCCGGGGCAAGGAGAAGGTCGCCGACCAGGGCGCGACCGAGGTGGGCGGCCTAAAGCGCCGCCGTGAGCAGCACAGCCCGACCCCTTCGGCCGGGCGGGAGAGGGAGCCGGCATCCGTGCTGGCACGGATCGGTAATGCCGCGCCAGCCCGAGCGGATTTGGGGAAGATGACCCCGACCCAGGTGGCTGAACGGATTGGCCACGATCTGGCCGAGGTGAGTCCCAGCTTTTAATCTTTCTTTGCCCAAATATCGTTGATCGGGCTAACTTTGATTATCCTCTTTGTGTTGCAGATCTCCCGGGCGACCCAACTTCTTCAGGGTCAAGCTTTGCTGGCCGAGGAGGCCGATCACCACAAGAAGACGGCTGCTCGTCGTCTAAAGGAGATCAAGGAACTCCAGGCTGAGCTGGAGAAAACGCAGAAGGCCCTGAAGAAGGGTGACGAGGAACGGGTGCTGGCCGAGAAGGTCGCCAGCCGGGCGGTTGGGGAGGCCCGGGAGCTGAAGGCGCAGCTCGAGAACCCGAGCGATCTGGTGCGGGCGGCCTTCAAGAACAAGGAGCTGGGCACGGCCTTCCTGACCGCAGCCCGAGGAGACGAGGTCGGGAACGAGTTGATCGTCTCGTTCGGGAAATGGGCCTTCACGGCCGGGAAGCAGAAAATGCTCGAGCGCACCCGCAAGCGGTTGGAGGAGGCCCTCGACGCCGATGATCTCCAACTGGTCTTGTCGGCCTTGCCCCCGGACGTGGCAGATCCCGGTCCTTCACCCTTTACCCCGACCCCGAAAGCCAAGGCAACCGAGCCTGGGGCTTCGTCGGCTGCTGCCTCGAGCGGGAAAGAGGCGACCGCCAGCGCTCAGGAGGCGAAGAAGTAGATTTAGGCTTCTTTTCTTCTTTTTGTAATGCTGACTGATCGGGAGCCCGGTCCCGCATTGTACCGGGCATCTTTTGCCGATTAATAAAATTCATTTTTGCTCCATCTTATGTCGCTCGTTTTTTATTTTCTTGCTTCTCCATTTGCACACATTGATCATAATCACTCGACCACCTGGCCTTTAGACCCGGTCCCGCGATACTCGATCCGCTCAACGCCCGACCTTACGGCCTTATGGCCTGGTCGTGCGTTCGATGTTTCGACTTCAAACTGGCCAACCGATCGGGTTGACCCGACCTCCGGGCCTTTGCCGAAAAAATTTCAAGCCTCTACGGTCGGAGTATAACCGAGCGACGGGCCGAGAACAGGCAAGCCTCTACGGTCGGAGTATAACCGAGCGACGGGCCTTGTATACTTCCTTATCCCAGCCCCCACACTATTGTGCGCTCGAGGCACGAGTGGGTGCGATAGTGGACAGAAGTTGGACGGATCGGGGAACAATGCCGAGAGCTCCTGGCTTCCCCGATCGGTGGCGTGACTTGAGTGTCCGCCTATGTGGAGTGCGTTTTGACCGGTCGACAGACTTCGCCCGATCGATTGAATGTTGAAATGATCTGCTCATGACGAGGGTGAAAGGAAATAACCGATCGTGCCGCCGCATACAAACGGTCGAGCAATCATTGATCGTATATACATTAAACTTTCCCGCTCGCAGGCGGTTGAACTGATTTTACAATCATAAAATTTACATAGAAACGACGACCGGGACTAACTCGCAGGTCCAGCCCCCACTTCGTCTAAAAATACAAAAAATAGGCTAATGCCTAAAAAGAACGAGGTGCTCGGAATTCCAAGTCCCCTCTATTAACCGACCCGTCGTTGTCTCTAGTCGGTATGTCCCCGGCCGGATGACAGCGTTGATGATGTACGGCCCTTCCCAATTCTGAGCTAGCTTTCCCCCTTCTAAAGGTTGACTGGCCTCCCTTCGTCGTAAGACGTAATCTCCGACTTGAAAATAACGAGGGTTGACCCGGACGTCCTTCGAGCTCTTGACGCGCTTCTGGTACTCGGCCATACGCCTAGCGGCTAGCTCTCTTTTTTCTTCGACCGCATCGAGGTCCACAGCCATGGCATGTTCATTGTCCTCCGCGTTGTAGGTTCTCTCTCGATCGGTCGGGATCCACGCCTCGATCGGGAGCCGGGCTTCAGCTCCGTAAACCAGGGCGAAAGGGGTCTCCGAAGTAGCTTCCCTCGGGGTCGTCCGATAAGTCCATAAGACATATGGCAACTCATCGGCCCAACTACGACCGGCCGAGTGTAACTTCTTTTTCAGACCTTCCAAAATCGTCCGGTTAGCATTTTCCACTTGCCCATTTCCCTGCGGGTAAGCGACAGATAACCGGACATGAGTTGTCCCAATCGTGGCCAAGAAATTCTGAAAATATTGGCTCACAAATTGGCGACCGTTATCGCTGATGAGATGCACGGGCACGCCAAAACGGGAAACGACATTTCTCCAAAGGAACCGAGCACACTGCTGAGATGTGATCGTGGCTAAGGGCTCGGCTTCTATCCACTTGGAGAAGTAATCCACGGCGACGATCACGAACCTTCTCCGACCGGACAGCTGGGGAAAGGGGCCCAAGATGTCTACCCCCCACCTAGCGAAAGGAATTGCGGTCGTGACCGGCTGGTAGAACGTTGCCGGGCGTCCAGGCATCCGGGCGTATAGTTGGCACGTCTCACATTCCCGAGCTAACTTTTCACAGTCCAACTGGAGGGACGGCCAATAGTACCCGATCACCATGATACGACGAGCCAATGATCTACCTCCCTGATGTGAGGAGCAGATCCCCGAGTGAAGCTCCTTCATCACTAAATCCGCTTCAAACGCGGTCAGGCATCGCATGAGAGGACCTCCATACGATCGTCGATATAGACGACCGTTCGAGACCTGGAACCTCGGGGCTCTCAGCTTGGCCTTTCGAGCACGCTGCGGGTCGTCTGGGAGTCGACCGTGCTCGAGGTATTCCTTCAGATCAGTGATCCAGCTATCTTCCACCGGTTGGATTGGGTTGACCGGCAGGCGATGGATACTGTGCTTGGGGATCACCAAGATCCGAGCTATCTTCGACATGTGTTCCGGGGCGTCTTGGGCCAATTTAGACAAGATATCCGCATCGGCGTTATCCAATCGGGGGATGTGTCGGACGGTGTACCCCCGGAACTGTGCAAGCTTCTCCATGGCGAGGTCTCGGTATAATTGTAGGCGTTCTCCGTTAACCTCATAATCTCCGAGAACTTGCCCGACCACGAGCGCAGAATCTGTTTGGGCTCGGATGTATTCAGCCCCCAAGTCCCGAGCGCATTGCAAGCCATTTACGAAGGCCTCATACTCGGCTTCATTGTTGGTCGGGTGGAACTGATACATCAGAGCGAAATACACCTTGAAACCTTCTGGGCTCGTGACCACTACTCCTCCGCCCGCTCCTTTTTTGCTACTTGACCCGTCAGTAGCTAGCGACCACCACTCGGCCTCGGGATCCTCAACCTCGGGGGGTCGGGTATCCCGGGCGGTGCACTCGACCAAGAAATCTGCCAGAGCCTGACCTTTGATTGCTGGTCTCGGTCGGTATTCGATCGCGTATTGGGTCAGCATCAACGCCCATTTGACTAGGCGACCGGATGAAGAGGCGGTGCGAAGGACTGGTCCGATCGGCTGATCGGTCAACACGCGAATCACTCGACCCTGGAAGTAGGGAGCCAACTTCTTCGCGGCGGTATAGAGGGCGTAGACGACCTTCTCTAGCCGGGAGTACCGGAGCTCGGGACCATGTAGCGCGTGGCTTACATAGTACACCGGTCGCTGGACCCCTTCCGGATCGGTTCGGCACAATACTGCGCTTACTGCACGATCAGAGACGGCGAGGTACACATCTAGCTCTTCTCCGAGCTCAGGTTTTGAGAGCACAATAGGTGACATGAGGTACTCCTTCAACTCGTCAAAAGCTGCTCGGCACTCTTCGTCCCAGACGAACCCATTAACTTTTCGCAATACCTTGAAGAAAGGTAGAGCGCGCTCGGCTAACTTGGAGAGGAACCGGCTAAGGGCTGCCAACCGACCGGTCAATTGCTGGACCTCCCGAACGGTAGAAGGTGGTTGCATGTCCAGAATCGCTTTTACTTTGGCCGGGTTGGGCTCGATTCCTCTCTTGGTCATCATGTAGCCAAGGAACTTGCCGGTCTGAACCGCGAATGTGCACTTGGTCGGGTTCAGCCGCAACTGGTACTTCCTCATGATCTGGAAGCACTCCCGGAGGTCCCGAGTGTGGTCGGACCGGTCCCGACTCTTGACCAGCATATCATCAATATAAGCCTCCATCGTTCGGCCTAATAGATCGGCGAAGAGCATATTGACCATTCTCTGATAGGTCGCTCCAGCATTCCGGAGGCCGAACGGCATCACTCGGTAACAATACAGCCCGTCCGGGGTCACGAAGGCTGTCTTGCTTTCGTCTTCATGGTGCATCATAATCTGGTGATACCCCTTAAAGGCATCCATGAAGCTCATCAACTCGGCCCCGGCCGTCTCGTCGACCATTTGATGAATGCTCGGTAGAGGATAAGGGTCGAGCGGACAGGCCTTGTTGAGGTCCGTGAAGTCTATGCACATCCTCCAAGCCGGGGGCTTTGGAACTAGAACAATGTTTGCCACCCACTCGGGATAGATAACCGGGCGGATGTGCTCGATCGCCGCCATTTTCTTGACCTCCTCTCTGACAAACTCGCGGCGATCGGAAGATAGGTGTCGTGTCTTCTACACGACCGGCCTCGCTGCGGGATCGACGGCTAGCTTATGGCAAATGACCGATCGATCGATCCCGGGCATGTCTTCAGGTCCCCACGCAAAAATATCAGCATACTCCCTGAGTATGCTCAGAACCTCCGCTCGGAGCTCGGGGGTGAGGGCCCGGCCAATCTTAATCCTCCTATCCGGGCGGTCCTCGGACAGGGGAACTTCTTCTATCTCCTCGGAAGGTTCGGGTTGTTCCTTCCGTTCTTTAGCCTCCTCCTTAGCTATAGTGTTCACCCGGGAAGACGGACCGGAATCGCGTCTGTTGACCGCTCGGGTGTAGCACTTCCGGGCGGACTGGACATCGCCACGGACCACACCGACCCCATTTGGGGTGGGGAATTTCATGCAGAGATGGGGCATGGAAATTATCCCACCGATCTTCATGATGGCGGGTCGGCCTAGGATGATGTTGTGGACGCAATGGAGGTTGACCACAATGAACTCAAGCTCTGTCTTGATCGACTTCGGGGGGGTGCCGATCTCGACCGGGAGAGTGATTTTGCCTTCGGGGTAAATGAGGGCCCCGGTAAATCCCGACAGTGGTACACCGACCGGAGTCAGCTCCTTCCTGTCAAGGCCAAGCTTCTCGAACACGTCCAAGTACAGGACGTTCACACTGCTACCCGTGTCCACCATAACCCTCTGGACGTCCGTTCCCTTGACGTCGATTGTGACCACGAGCGCCTCCATGCCGTGGTCACTGCTGCTAGGTTGGTCCTCTAAGGTGAAGGTTATGGGCTCCATTTTTTGTCTTTTCCCAGTCTCTCGGGAATCCACAATCGCAACCGGGCAATTCGTCCTCGGCTGGGAAGCGTCTTCTAAGCCACCAAATATGACATGGATGGTGGGCTTGCCGACCGGGCGACTGCTGGTCGGGGGATCAGGGTCCCGTCGGTCTTCATGACGATCGTCCCTTCGATCGTCTCTTCGGTCCTGACCCGACCGATCGGAGCGGTGATGAGATCGCCTGTGATCCCTCCGATCGGTATTCCTCTTGCTTTCTTCTCTCTTCCCCACGCACTTGTCCAATTTTCCCAAATTGAGCAAATCTTCCAACAATTGGCGCAGGTGGGTGCACTCCTCGGTATCATGCCCGGCGCATCGGTGGTAAGCACAGTGCTTACTCTTATCAGGGCCGTCTCGATCGGGATGGGGGAGTTTGATGAGGTTGCAAGATTGAGCATACTGCATGGCCTCCGCTGCAGATCGGTTTAAGGCCGTAAACTCACCAGGCCTGGTGCGGGATCGGGGACGATCGTGTCCCGATTGATGTTCCGCCCGGCCGGCCGGTTTACGGGACGAAGAACCGACCTCTTGTGAACGTTTCACGGCATTCGCCTCACCAGCATTGGTGTAATCCGTGACCCTTCGGAGGGCCTCCTCGTATGTGGTCGGGGGTGAAGGATGAAATCCTGGTATAGATACCCCGCCCGGAGGGAGATGTGAAGCATGTGGGTGGCGGTCGCATCATCCATGGGTTCGACCTCCCCGACCGCTGCTTTCCATTTGATGAGGAAGTCGGTCAAGCTTTCCCCTTCGAGCTGCTTGGCCTTCTCGAGGTACATGTAAGACTTCCTCACCACTTTGGAAGTAATGAACTTCCGTACAAACTTGATCGCCAGGGTCTCAAATTTGTCGATCGACCCCGGGGGCAAGGTGCGGAACCACTCTGCTGCCCGACCGGTGAGGGTTGAGTAGAAGGCCCTGCACATCACGGCGTCTGAAACGCCCTTCAACATCATGTTGCTGAAAAAATCATTCACGTGAGCCTCAGGATCTGTCCGACCGTCGTAACTCTTCTCTCCCGAGACCTTTAAGTCGAGCGGGTAAGGCTGAGCCATTACCGCTGCTGTGAAAGGCGTCTGGTGGAGGGTCGATCGGTCGGCCGGGGGTGCTGCAGGATATGCATTCCTTAGCTGCGCAACTTCCGCCTGGAGGTTGTAGAGCAACCCTCGGGTTTCGTTGAGCTCGGCGTTCTGAGCGGCTTGGGCTGTATCCCGAGCGCGTCGACGTCGATGCGATCTCGACCCGCTGTACCCGGACGAGGCCTCGTGGCTAGCTTCCCGCATTTGTTCGTCCTCTTGCCTGGGGTTCGGGTCCTGGGGTCCCAGACGCTGGCGCATCTCTGGTCGGAGGCGGTCGAAAGCTACCGCTCGGGCAACCTCTTCCGGGTCCTCCGCTTGAACGGCCTGAACTGGTGCCTCCATCGCATCAGCACCCCCCGACCCCAACCGCGAATGAGCCGAGCGTCGAGCCCGGGAAGTGGACTGACGCTGCGGCTCTACTTGTGCGGTCGGCTGTACTGGAGGGGCGGCGGCTGGAGCTGTATAGGCAGGCGTATATGGTGGATAGCCAACCGGGGAAGTGTAGCACATCGGTTGGCCTGGCCAAAACCCGTATGGTGGAGGTGGAACCGGATACGGGTACTGGGCGGGATACATCATCGGCTGCTGCTGGTATGGCAGACCGGGCGGTGGGTATCCCGGCTGTATGTAATTCACCGGCTGCTGGGCGGCCGGGTACGTATTTGACGGATGTGGCGGTGAAAGGTTGAGGTTGAGGTCCATCGTCTGACCCTGCTGTTGGGTAGCGTAGTGGTCGGAGGAGCTCGCCGCATCCGCCTGGTCGTCGGCGAAGTTGTTGTGTGCCCACGGGTACATGTTGGAAAAGAGACCGGGTGCTCGTCCAGACGTTGGCTCGTTGCACGGGTCCCCACAGACGGCGCCAAAATGATACTGCTAATTCTACGTAAGCAATATAAATAACACAAGACCAAGTAAAGCAAGTAATTCTTTATTGATCAAGGTAGAGTTCCTAAGTACAATCTACTTGGTTGCCCTGAGTACCGACTGACTGCGGTCGGGAGTCTCTAGTTACAACCTATCGATCGTCCAAAAGTCCCCTACACTGCAGCTACTGTGGGTACTTATAGCCGCGACGCCGGAGACAAGCTTCTGGCCGTTCGGCATGCTCTCCACGTAGCCTCCACGCGTCCCCCTCCCGGGTGCCCTGCCTGTCGTCGTAGAAAGCCGCCACGTGTCTTTAGCCAGCTCTCTCGCCTAAGGACCACCGCTCGGGGTTCATAGCATCGCTCGGGCAACTCCCGGTCGGACCCCGACCGGGTTCTCCTCAAGGAGCCCGACCTGTTACCTGCAAAGACATAGACAAAAGGACAAAGGCATCTCGGTCGTGGTGAAGCTGTGTCGGTCGGGATATTCCCTACCAATATGTATATATAGTACATTATTTATATAAATATTATAAAACAGATTATGTAAATAGAAGTTGTGACAGACAAGGTGGTAGCTAACGTGTATGAATTTTAGAATGACTTGGATTCGAGTCTTTGCATTGACAATGTCACAGTCTTCTTCACTTTTTTTATTAACACAATTAAATTTTGGCATAATATATATAACTTCCATTATAACTTTCTTTATATTAATAATGAAATGTGTAATTTATAATGTGTTTTATATTCGAATTGTTTTATCAAATTAATTATGTTTCATATTTTGTTATATATATTTTTATAAAGTTTTAATATGTTTTATTTTTCGCTATATCCAACAATATTTATTGTTATACTTTTTAAGTATTTCATTTTTTTTAAACTTTCTCTTTTATTTTAATTTTTTTCCCTCACTAAAAAAATTTTCTGAATCCGCCATTGAATCCATCCTTACTTCTTTGCCCCCCCTCAACATATTTTCTGGCTCCGTCCCTGGTTATCCCCAAAAACTTAAATCAATGACTTCCTATTTAGAAAAATCACTTCATGCCGCTAGATAAATGTGTATAATTTAATGCCGAAGATGTGCACAGTTAATTTTAATTTTATTTATTTCTTGAATTGGTGTAATAAATTCGTCACTATAAATTCGTCACTATAGCCCAAGGATGTACATGGCATATTATGCTATGCATCCGTATGCACCCTGCATGGTGCATACGGATGCAAAAACGCGCGCCCTACTTAAAAAAAAAAATCAATTTCAATTCACAGTAACAATATTATGTTATGCATTTTTAGTTCGTTCATTTTAAATTTTTTAGTTATGAAATTCTGGAAGTGTAGTATGCAATTATGGATGTGTAGTTATGTAATTCTGGAATTGTAGTTATGCAATTCTGGAAGTGTAGTTATGAAATTATGGATGTATAATTATGCAATTTTGATTTTTTTTTTTAAATTAGACGTCAAAACGACGTCGTTTTTGCATCTGTATACACCATGCATGGTGCATACGGATGCATAGCATTACGCTCCTATTAAGACAATATTACATCTCATACCATATTGATGGGGTTATGGGCCACTGGGACTTTATTTTATTTGTTCTTGAGTAATTTTGGGCCAAGTCCAAAGGAAGGGAAGTGCAAGACAGGAGATGCAAAACAAGCCCAGAGGAATGGGGGTGCGGCAGGAGGTTGAGTGGTGCAAAGGAGGACCGGAGGATACTCGGGGCGCCAACTGCCACTGGGGGCGCGATGGCCGCTTGGGGCCGTAGCGCCCCTGGTGCTGATCGTGTCTTGGAATATATCTTAAAAGACAAAAATTCGTGTGAAATCATTGTTCGTAAGACAATACAGGTCAAAATAAAATGTAATACTAAATCAGAAATAAAAAAAATTTATTATCTATATATGAAAAATGTAATATGTAATACTTATTTTCAAAATAAAATACAATACTAAATCAGAAATAAAAAATTTATTATCTATATATGAAAAATGTAATATGTAATACTTATAAAAAGAATGTAATAAATCGATCAAATTCAAGATATCTTAATTGTTGAACATATAACCATTAATGTGTAATCCAATTATTAGCTTAGGTTTTTAGTTGAGATGGAGCACATGCTTCAATTTGGTATCAGAGCCCGATCAACCAACGGCTTTTAGTTCTTAATATCCTCACTTTATCAAATATTACACATGTTAAATATTTTGAATTAAATTTAATTAATTACAAAATTAAAAGTGAATAAATTTATAATTAAAGATCAACAAGTTTTTTTAGCCAGCAATCAAATGTTTCACTAATTAAGAGGGCATATTTATCCCCAATGAAATGACGCATTAATTTTAGATACTTTCACGAGAAAAAAAATTCCAACGATTTGTTTTTAAAAATCCTGAAAATGCAAATTTAAATTCTTAAATTAATAGAAATGGTTGTATTCTAATAGAATATATGATAAAGAAAGATCCTGCGCCACCAAATAAATAAAAAATGTTTTTAGTCGTTTATTATAACTAATAAAAAATAAAAAATGTTTTTAGTCATTTATTATAACTAATACAAAATTAATTAAATACATTATACTCTGATGACAGTATGTGAAGAGTCATAAGATCAAACATTAATGTTGGGATATTAACTTTTTAAAGTGCATTAGATAAAGAAAGTATAAAATATGAACTTTTTAAATTGCATTAGATAAAGAAATTATAGAATAAATACTAATAGAGTAAATAGTGCTAAAAAATTATGATATTTTTATAAATAAAAAATAAATTTATTATTTTATTTACAAAAATATACCATCTATATAGTACGTAAAATTCATGGATAAAAGAAAACTAGCAACATAAGAAAAGCAAGCTGGCGGCTGGTCGGGGCGAAATCGTAAATTATTATAATATCTTAGTCCACAAGTTATTACTTTAACTTTAATTTACATAGTGTTATGCGTAACCACACCTACTAAAACTACTCGCATAATCATATATACTTCTTCTGTCCTATTTTATGTGTCTGGTCTGGTTCAATTAACGAAACTTGAATAAAGTTATTTTTAATTCAATTTTTCATAATATTAAATTTAATATTAATACACATTTAGAAACTACACTAAAAGTATTATTAAACACACAAAATCGAATTTAAAAATAAATAAAAGATACTAAACAAAAAATAAATAAAAGATACTAAACAAAATAAACAAAGAAGAAAGAATTTGTTTGATCAATAAATAGTAAGTAGGACAGATAATATGACAGAATGAGTAATTTTTTTTTTTTCATTTTAGTAATTAATATATAGAAATAAAGATCGTCTCACATTAAAAAAGTGTACTAACATCTTAGTGGAGTCGATCTCAAACATGAAAAAGTCTCACACAAGATTTATATATAAATATCTTATATAAAATATCACACAAGACTTATATATAGACTGTCTTATGTAGGACAGTCCAACTAAAGACTTACTTACATATACACGTCACAAGACTTACTCGTATGTATAAGCTTAGTTAATACGACCATGGGGGAACTCGCACACCTGCGCCCATATCAATATTGATCTCTGTTCCGTCGGCGCAATGGAATCCATTGTTGTCCTTCGGAAACTCCGGCCATCCTCTATTCTGTTCCTCGTCTAGCAAGCTCGGCGCCGGCGTCTCCCACAGCAAATACTTGCCGTCGCGGTCCCGGAAAACGGAAGCTTCGTCCAACACCGAGCACTCCTCCGCGTACCACTCCTTCCCCTCCGACATTTCGCTGGTGGCGGTGGCGGAGGATCCGGGGGAGGACGACAGGTAGTGGTCGTCGCCGATGTTGAATCCGGCGCCGCCGGTGGAGCCGGGGGAGGAAGACGACAGCGAGGAAAAAGTGTCGTCGAGGAGGTTGAGCTTCGCGGACGGCCCGTATAGTCTCCGGGCCGCGTCGTCGTAGGCCCGGGCGGCCTCGAGGGAGGTGTTGAACGTTCCGAGCCAAACTCGGGCCCCGCGGTTGGGCTCGCGGATCTCGGCCACCCATTTGCCCCAGGTCCGCTGCCGGACTCCCCGGAAAGTACACAGCGCGTTTTCCGGGCCGCCCTTCCCCCTCATGCACCCTTTCCTCGAACGGCCCACGTTGGACTTCTTGACCGGCGGCGCGGTGTTTGCGGGTTTTCCGGTAACGGCGCCGCCTTCCTTGCCTATCGGAACTCGAACGTTAATCGTACTGTCTCCACTACTTTCTTCCATTGTTATGATATGATGTTTCAGGTGATATGATCGTGCATGAGTGTTAAGTTGCAGCGTTAATGTGAATGCTGATTTATAATGGAGGGGGAAATGACATGTGTGAAGTCTGAGACTCCTGTCCATATTACAACTGGAGAACTCCACCACGTGTCCTCACCTCCGCTTCCCAATTGTCTCCCGCTTACCGTCCTACGTTAATTGTCTTCACTTTCTTTGCTTTTGCTACATATATATCCATATGTATATATTATTGTATACACACACACACACACACACACACACACACACACATATATATATATATATATATATATATATATATATATATATATATATATATATATATATATATATACACACACACACACAAATTCAGCTTACTTAGCTCACTCCAAAAGAAACTAATTATGTCTCACAAAAACATTATTAGTCTATGTTAATAATCCTCAACTATATATCATTTGCCAAAATTTATATGAGAGTATGAGACACAGAGAAACTTCTATCAAAACTTGTTTAGATATGAAAGAGATACCTCAAGCGCTTTCACTATATGTGTGTACAAATAGTGTATATAATATTTTGATCTAAAACTCATTAACACGACATATTATATAAAAGTCAAATTTTTTATTATATTTTACAATTATATTACCAATTGACTTACCAACTACATGAATTTACTAGATTATAATTTGTAGTTTTTACTTCTATCAAAACCTCTTTAAAATATTAAAGAGATACCTCAAACACTTTCAATCCCTATTATATGTGTACAGATAGCCTAGACAATACCCTGATCGGAAACTCATTAATTAACACGACATATTATGAAAGTCAAAATTTTTATTTTACAGTTATATTAATAATTGACTTACCAACTACCTGAATTTACTACATTATAATTTTTTGTTTTTATTTCTATCAAAACCTCTCTGATACATGAAAGAGATACTTCAAGCACTTCCAATCCTTGTTATATGTGTACAGATAGCCTAGACAATACTCTGATCGGAAACTCATTAACATGACATATTAGAGTTTTTACCCATTTTGGTCCCTTGACTATGGCTCATTCTCAATTTTGCATTCCGACTAATAATTTAACCCAATGTGGTCCCTTGACTTTTGAAGATTTCCCCAAATCAGTCCTCCGTTACATTTTCCATCTTCTAAGCGTTAAGTAGGAGGGCATTTTAGTCCATTCAACCCCACCGCGCCTTCCCCAACTGCCGTTTCCCTCCTAAAATTCGCACAGTTTGCCCCTTTTATGCAATTAGCAAAAACCTTAAACCCTAGAATCTAAAATTCGCGAAATTGACGAAGGAGAATATCGACGAAGGAGAAGGAGACTACGACGACTCGCCGGAGGTCTGGATGGGGCGCCGGAGGTCTGGGAGTGCTACATTGCCAATATATGGTACGCAAACTTTTATTTATGGGTGCAGTGTTGCATTTTGAATTATTCCATGTGTTTTGCAAAGTTTACAGTAGTATTCCACCTTTACTATGTACTTTCAGTAGTGTATATGTGGTTACATTGTCTGAGTGTGAATGTGAGGCGTATATATGGTTGATTAAAGATGGGTTGTGGAGGGGACCATCAGACAGAATATATAGAAATATGTGTTTGTCTTTTTTGTTGGGTCAACTGTATAAATGTTTGCATAATAGGGTGCTGGGGGGGACCACTGGAGAGCAGTGTTTGGTCTCTGTTTGTAAAATATAGTGTGTGGGGACCATTGTGTTGATTTTTTGTTGTTGTTTATTGAACTGCAAGTCTTATCTATTGTATATGTGTTTTATAATCCATGTTTATAGTTTCTGTGTGTTATAATTTATTTTTGTAATCATTCAGATGACATTGATGAAAATAGATTTACACTTAAGCTCAAGCATGGTGGTAAAATATTAATGAGTGAGCCAGTAACATATGTGGGAGGTCATGTAGATTATTTTGACTACATGGATGTTGATGAATGGGGGTTTATGGCTTTACAAGACACAGTCATAGAGTTAGGCTACACAGTGAGTGAATGTAAGGTATATACTGTTGTGGGTGAAGGTTTAATTGAGGTCATTTCAGATAGTGAAGCCTGGGATTTAATTGATTTTAGTGATAAGGAAAGGGAAGTAGAAGTGTGGATCAACATTGGAGGGTTAAATTATGAAGCTGAGACTGATGTTGAAGTGGGAGAAGAATATGATTATGAAGCTCAGGTTGAGGTTGATGTTGGAGAAGATCCTGATTATGAAGCTCAGGGTGAGGTTGAAGTAGGAGAATATTCTGATTATGAAGCTCATGGTGAGGTTGAAGTGGAAGAAGATCCTGACTATGAAGATGATGGTGAAGAAGAATTGCGTAGTCTAGGTGAGGATGATATTCATTTTGAAAAAGCAGTAGATCCCAATGTAGAATACCATGGGTTAGGACCAACCACTACTGTGCCAGATGTGAAATCTGAAAATGATAAAATGAATATCCAAGTGAACTTTTCTGATGATGAGACACCTCATGGAAGTGATGAGGAAGTAGAGGATGACATTTGGCCAAAGTTTAGAAGTTGTGACATGGAGAACCCCACTTTCACTATTGGAATGACATTTGCAGAAAAAAAAGATTTTAAGGATGCCATAGTGAGTTATGCATTCAAAGAAGGGAAAGATATAAAGTTTGAAAAGAATGACAAGGTAAGATGTATTGTGAAGTGCAAGAAAATTGGTTGTCCATGGTCAATAACTCTGAGATGGATTAAGGATGTGAACTGCTGGAGGGTTACTTCATTCAATGACACTCATGATGGCTGCTCTTGGGTGTGGGAGAATTCATCTGTAAGGTCAAGCAGACTAGCTAAGAGGTGGAAAAAAGACATAGGCAGTAATTCAACATGGAGAGTCAGTGAGTTCAGGGAGAGAGTGGCTACTGATGACCACTTCCATATCACCTCTAAGGTTGCTTATAAGGCAATGACAATGGCTAGAGCTGATATTAATGGTGAGCTTGAACAGTATTTCAAAAAGTTTTGGAATTATTACTTGGAGATTGAAAGATCAAATCCAAGATCTCGTTCAATTGTGAAGATGAGTGAGACTGTAGAAGCAGGAGGAAAATCTAGATTTCTAAGATGGTATATATGTTGGGAGGCTTGTATGAAGGGTTTCCTACATTGCAGAAAGATTATAGGGGTTGATGGTTGCCATTTGAGATCAAAGTATGGTGGTTATTTGTTGACTGCAACTGCCATGGATCCCAATGATGGGATCTTCCCACTTGCCTATGCAATAGTTGAGGGTGAAAACAAGCAATCATGGACTTGGTTCTTAGCACTACTGAAGTTTGATTTGGGAATTGATGAGGCCCATGAACATGAATACACCTTCATTTCAGACAAGCAGAAGGGGCTGCTGCCTGCTTTTAGCTCAGAACTAGAAAATGTGGTGCATAGGTTCTGTGTTAGACACTTATATGCTAACATGAAGGTTGCTGGTTTTCATGGTAATGCACTGAAGAATGCACTATGGTCAGCAGCAAGAGCCACCACAGTAAACTCTTTTAAAGAGTCAATGAGGAAGATCAAAGACCTTGATATTGATGCTTTTGCTTGGTTGGGAGACAAACATCCATCTGAATGGTCCAGGTCACATTTTACTGGTTCTGCACTATGTGATATGTTAGTAAACAATGTCAGTGAGTGCTTCAATGCAATGATAGTTAAGGCTAGGGAAATGCCATTGATAAGCTGCCTTGAGATGCTTAGGACTATTCTGATGACAAGATTTTTTAAAAATAAAGAAGAGGCATCTGGGTGGACTTCAGTGATTTGTCCTAACATTGTTAAAAAGATTGCAGAAGAAGAGAAATATGCAGGAGGATATATACCCATACAGTGTGGGTTAAATCTATTTGAAGTCAAAAGACTGCATACAGGGGAGCAACACAAAGTAGATTTGGCCAGAAGAACATGCTCATGCAGAAAATGGGAATTGACTGGACTCCCTTGCAGACATGGCATTTGTGCAATCTGGATGAAGAGACACAATGTCCTAGACTATGTACATAACTGCTACAGTGTTGAAACATACTTGAAGGTGTATGAATTAGGCATTAATCCAATGGCTGGACCAAAAGAGTGGCCTCATTCTCATTTAGAACCACCCTTGCCACCTGAATACAAATCAAAACCTGGGAGGCCAAGGAAACTGAGGTTGAGAGGAGCTGATGAAGACAAGGGAAAAAAGAAAATCACAAATGATGGCGTCCATATGTCTAGAAGTCATGTGGTATTACATTGCACATTCTGTAAACAAAGAGGCCATAATAGTAGGAGATGCCCAATGAAACCTGTAAGTAAACTCTTACATTCTAGTTGTACTTGTAATTTTTCCCTTGTATTACATTAACCTGTAAGTTGTTACTGTTGTAGAGAAACCCTCAGCCACAAAGAAATCCTCAGGCACAAAGAAACCAGCCACAACGCAACAGAACAAATCAAGAAGCTAGAGTAGAAGTATTACATTACATTCTAGTTTTAGGTATAATTCTTTCCATGTATTACATTTGCTTATATTGTTTTATGTTTGTAGAGAAACCCTCAGCCACAAAGAAACCCTCAGCCACAAAGCAGCACTCAACCACAAAGCAGCAGAACAAATCAAGAAGCAAGAGCATATGAGGTTGATGTACCAGCAGCCATGTTTGATTTACCAACAGCCATGTTTGATGTAAGTGTTAAATTAGTAACATACCTTTCATACAAAATGCTTGTTTTACCTAACATGATTACTTTCATACAGATTCCTATTCAAGATGCAAGCTCAGAGTTAGTTCAACATGATTACCAAGTAGAGATTGAGGTTGAAGCACATGAAGAGATGCCATTACCTACTGTTCAAGAGGAAGTTACTCAACCTCAAGAGGAAGTTACTCAACCACAAGAACAACTTGTTACTCAACCACAAGAGCAAGTTGTTACTCAACCACAAGGGCAAGTTAGTACTGCACCTCCACCTGCCCCTCTACGAAGGCAAAAGACCCTTGGTTTAACAAAGAAAAAACAAAAAGTTGCTCAGCCTACAGGGAGGAAGTACAAAACAAGGTCTTCATCTACTTTGACTACGAAATTCAAGAACACAGCCTCTGAACCAATCGAGATTGATTGAGGCCTTCAAATTCTGTGAAAACTGTTTGTAGTTGTTTTGGATTGTTCTAATTGTACTTGTTTTTGATAATGCAAACTGATTGTGGGTAATACTCCATTTAGCATTGTCTTTTGATGGGTGTAATTGTAGTGGTTTTGGATAATGCAAACTGCTTGTGGGTTTAGCATTGTAAAGCTTCTGTTTTTTGAATACTCTACCATGAATGAAGTTTATCATTTTGCTAATTTCCAGTTCAAGTTTACATATCCAGTTTATAGTTCCAGTTGCTTTTGGTTTACATTTCCAGTTTCATTTAGTTGTTCACATTTTCCAGTTTAATTTGCAGTTTGTTTACATTTTCCAGTTGCATATTGCAGTTCCAGTTTAATTTCCAGTAGCCTAAATCAGTTCGAGTTTCATTTGCATTGTAAAAACTAAACACAATTCCAGCAAACTAAACTCAATTCCAGCAAACTAAACATCCATTCATAAACAAGTGCCACAACAAACAAAGTACACCTCATGCTATAGGGAGTCTACACCTATTACTCCCAGTTTCAACAGCTTTGTGGTACAAGTAAACCATACTAATTGCTACAACAATTACTACAAACGATTTAATCCTAAACCAAAAGCCTCCTTTTTTGCCACAATTACAATTACAATTACAAGTACTTCCACGACCAACAGAGGGCACTGCCATTGCTTTTAACCTCTCAATCTCCTCATCTTTTCTATTCATGCTTCTTAATAAGCCGGGAATAATCTTCTTCGCACGTGAACACATGGGAGGATCAAACCATTCCTTGAATCCACATCCGACACCATCCTATCGACAAATTCCAAAATTCTTACAACAAGTCATAATTGAGAAATTTGTAACAAAAAATTGAACCTGAAATGCTCCTTACACAAACCCAAAACCTCCGCCCGGGATTTTCGCTACTCCAAGAGGTCTGAATGCTCCATTCGCTGCCACAATTGCATATACGGGTAGGGATTGCATCGCCGTAGTGATACCTCTGTCTTGGAGAAGATGATGACGATGAATAAGAAACCTTGGTGTTTTGCCTCCACTGTGTTGACATCGTACGCAAGAGAGGAAGAAGAAATCAATCGTAATCTAGGGTTCTTGGTGTATTTTTGGCTCAGCTGTGAAGAAACGAATATGTAGAGGGAAACGGCAGTTGGGGAAGGCGCAGTGGGGTTGAATGGACTAAAATGACCTCCTACTTAACGCTTAGAAGATGGAAAATGTAACGGAGGACTGATTTGGGGAAATCTTCAAAAGTCAAGGGACCACATTGGGTTAAATTATTAGTCGGAATGCAAAATTGAGAATGAGCCATAGTCAAGGGACCAAAATGGGTAAAAACTCTGACATATTATGAAAGTCAAAATTTTTATTTTACAGTGATTATATTAATAATTGACTTACCAACTACCTAAATTTACTAGATTATAATTGTTTGTTTTTATTTCTATCAAAACCTCTCCGATATATGAAAAAGATACCTCAAACACTTTTAATCATGTGTACAGATAGCCTAGATAATACTCTGATCTAAACCTCATTAACATAATGACATAGAGTTAATACCCAAAATGGTCCCTCGACTATGTCATAATTACCAATTTGGTCCTCAACTACCATTCTTACCCAATTAAGTCCTCAACTATGTAACTTTTACTCAATTAAGTCCTCAACTATACAATTCTTACCCAATTTAGTCCTCAACTATACAATTCTTACCCAATTTAGTCCTCTGTATTAATTTGACTGTTTGTTGACTGCCAAAAGTCGGGATAAAATTATAATTTTACAAGATTTCTCCTTCCTCTCCATTTAGCAGCGCCAAACCATGCAGCAATACACTCCGATCAGATTTCGATCGTCAAAAAATCGTTGGAAATCAAATTTATGGGCTATCCGATGCATAACCACTACTTCAATACTGACAGGTTTAGAACCCAACCGGAGCTTATTGCTACATGGTTTGGCGCTGCTAAATGAGGAGGAAGGAGAAACTTGTAAAATTACCACTTTATTTCCACTTTTGACAGTCAACAAACAGTCAAATTGACAAAGGACTAAATTGGGTAAAAATTGTATAGTTGAGGACTTAATTGGGTAAGAATGATAGTCGAGGACCAAATTGGTAATTACGACATAGTCGAAGGACTATTTTGGGTATTAACTCTAATGACATATTATGAAAGTCAATTTTTTATTAATTTACAGTTATATTAACAATTGACTTATCAACTACCAGAATTTACCAGATTATAATTTTTTGCCTTTTTGATTGTTGAGGATGTCCCACATCATACCATTCAACTGGTGAATTGCTGCAGATCAGAGTTGAACGAGACTGTCTTGGGATGATGATATGATGACAACCTTATCAGGCATGGATTTGATCGGTGAGGAGTATATTATATTATATTATATTATATTATATAATAGTGAATTGATGGAAGTGGGTAGCTAGCAGGTAGGTTCAATGTATGTAACATGGAACCTCATCCAATGTATCATCTTTACCAAAACTACAAACACTACAGCAGCGTTGATATTCGTGCAGTATTGTGGGAATGGAATCAATGCATGGATAGAAAGTGGATAATTATTAATATTGTAAGGAAGAGATCAGAAAAGAACTAACATGCATGCATATATGAAGGTGGTAGCTAGGGAGGGTAGTGGGGGTTATTGCAGCAGATCAGATCAGAGAAATTAAAGTGTACGTGCGGCGTTGGTGGAGGCCGGCGGCGGCGTAAAGTATATATAGCAGCTAAGGACTAAGGACTAAGGTGGTTGAATTGTATAGTAATGCATCAATTAAGTGTCACGTAGGTAGAGTCTTTAAGAGCCAGGTGTAGTTACATTGTGTGTGTGTATATATATATTATTATTCCTTCTATCCCCAAACTGTGGAAGTTGGCTTAGCTTCTTTATTGCATGTCTCCCTTCAAGAGCCTTTCACAATCACCCACGACTCCCTTTTTTTATTATCTTTTCCAAACCATCACGCCTCATATATCTATCTATATCTATATCTTTTTTCAGGCATCTGAATAAGCAGAGGAGGAGACTCGTATGTACTATCTCATTCACACTTATACAAATTGTTAATTTGAATTTTGTTGATTAGTATATCAATTATTATCATTTATAATGGGGTATTTAGTAAATATATAGTTTTTAACTAATGGAATTAGTGAATTTGACTAGTTGATAATATGCTACGGTAAAAACAGAGATTTTTTTTTTATATACAAAATACAGGAATGACCTATTTCGTACAAATGCTACTTTTCACCTATAAGTGAGTAAACTTTAAAAGAAAAATTAAAATTCATATAATATTACTCTTAAGGGGGTGTTTGCTTCATGTTATATAAGATAACCAATGTTATATTTGTTTGGTAATATAAGATTATATATCATGTTTGGTTCAGGTTATGTAATTTTTCCAGAGAATGTCAGATAACCTTCGCATTAAATTTTTAGCTATTGGAAAGGAATGTGAGATACCCTCCAATTTCTTAGGTAATCTCACATTCCCTTTGTCTTATTACTAATGTTGGGTTTTGGACGTTTTAATCAATTTATCTTATTACCATTGTTTTATTTACATATCTTAGTTTTAAACCAAACACAGAAATCTAACATTTCCAGCAATCTAACATTTCATAAGGTAATCTAACATTTCGTGAACCAAACGTCCCTTAATAAGTCTTAAAATGCGTTTATTTTTAAGAAATGCATTCAAAAACTTTTTAAATTGCAACAATGATCTCAAAGAGTTTTGAGATTTTTTTATTTTTATTTTTTGGGAACAAAAAACGTGTTTGAACGCAAAATAAAAATTGTCATATATCATGATGAGTTCTCCTTTTAATGTATAGTACATTATTACTTGACTAAGTTGTAAAGGAATTGCACCCGTGACCCCAAATATAGAAAGAGTAACGTAACTGCTTACGTCACCCCAAATCTTCAGAACATACATGGTCAAATTCATCCAGGTCATGACTCCAATACTTAGGTCATGCTTACGTCACCCGAGGGCCACTACTTTGGAGTGCTCAATCGATCGGGAGATTGAGGTCCGGGAAGTGAATTGCAAATCTACCACTTATTCTAAATCAAATTAGACCCACTTATCACTGTTTGTAAAATAGTTAGTCTATAGGTCAATTAGATTGACTTATCACAAATTGTACTTCAAAATGCTAAAATTCAAATAGCTACTCAAAACAACTGTTTCAATTAATTTTTTTAGAAAATAAATTATACCAAACAGGTATCAGCTAATCGCTAATTACCAAACACCTTTCTACAATCAGTTAATGTTATTATCAACTAGTTATACTATCTAATTAACCCAATCAGCTAACAGCTAGCAGCCTTATTTAACAAGGCCTTCATAATTCCGTTATGTCATCTAATTGATATGAATTGCTACTTGATTGGTCTTTTTTTTTTTTTTTCTAGGGTACGTCATGTTAGAACGATAGAATTTGTATCAACCGATGATATTATTAATGTTCAAATCAAGTTTAAATACAGACTACAAAATGGGGTTACAAGCAATAAAAAGATAGAGGAAATGCATGAAGAACAATTATAAGACAAAAAATATAATTAAGCTACTACAAAATAATAATAAGTTTTCAAAAGTTAAATGTTAAATCAGAGATGTATATCAACTTTTGATCGATCTGAGCGCTGGCCATGTTAACGGTGGGAGGTTAGAGGTTGACAGGTAGCAAAAGTAGCTAGCTTAGCTTGATATTTGAACCTTATAGTATTGGTGTCTGTTGCTATATATATATCTTCCAAGATGATTTCAGTGCTCTGAAATTCTAATATATATATATATATATATATATATATATATATATATATATATATATATATATATATATATATATATATATAGTGTACCTATATCACACACAAACTATATACTATACATACTAAGTATGGAAATTGAAAAATGACTTCCTCCAAAAAAGAGAAGTCATTTTCCCCCAAAACATATTTATTTTCCGTTGACTATAACATCATTTTCTGTTGACCTTATTTTCCTCCCTCTTACCAAATACGGAAAACCCAAAAAATATTTTTCATAAGTCATTTTCTGGGTATCTAAACGCACTTTAAGTGCTCAAAGTGATGAATAGTTATGAAAATTTGTCTAAATTTGTAAGTTTTTGCTTGAATTTTGTGTCATACTTGTTATTGACATTTCTTTTTGGGGTTAAATTTAACATGAGGGAGAAGAGAAGCAAAGTAAGTCACATAAATCTTGAGAAGTGAACATCTATACCATCTTCAAAAGCATGTTATAATAAAGACATTACTTTGGGCAAATTAGAGTATAAAATACTTACAAATCAGCTGAATAATGAACATACAATTCTAATGTCATCTAATCTGTAAATCTATTAGCTTCATAATAAATATATTTTATACATGAAACAAACTCGATTACACTATAACAATTCCTTAATTGCCTAAACTAGATTAAAGTGAAGGCCCCCCAACTCTTGTCCACTTCATATATTCTTTCAAATATTACATTTAACGCTAATCATCATGAAACTTTTGTTCCCACCGAAATTAAGTTTTTGATGAAAATTTGAGACACGATTGTACGAAAGATTAATAAACAAAAAAAGTTAGATGAATGGTATAGTATATATTGTTGAGTGTGCTTATAATCTAGTTTGTGTGGGTCAGTGCATATGTAGTCTATGTACAATAGTTGGAGCATAATAAGCTTCGTAAACAAAATAAATTGTATAATTGAGCTCCCTAACTAATCAAATTTTGACCTAAATCCCTTATAAAGTCGTAAGCGGGCAAACAAAATGAGATTAAGCCCTACAACAACTTATTCAACAAATTATTATTGATTTTGTGAATATGAGTACTTTTTGCGTCGACATGAATTCTAATTGTAGATTTTATTATTTTATTTATCTTTTGCACTATTGAGTATCATACGACGAGTGTAGCCCAAATTAAAAATTATAATTCAATTTTAATTTTTAATTTTTCTATATTTAATCTAGGTTTTATGCTTATCTTTCCCCCTTTCCTTTGCAATGATCTCATCTTATGTTGGATGGTATTTAATATAGTTATATTTTCTTGAAAAAAGGAACTGTTTTAAAATTTACCCCTCTTCTTCCTGATATTGCACTTGAAGTGTTTACATTTTAGAATACTTTCATCCGAGTCCTACTACGCTACTATTCGTGTATTTTTATTTTTTCAGCCATAGAACTAGTCACGAAGCATCACGCTTGCAGTCGAAAGGGGAAAGATGAACCCTTCTGCGCCTCTGCGTCCTCCTCCGCTGCAGCCACCGCCGGTGCCGGCGCCGGCGCCCTCTGCAAGCTTTCATCTGCTGCCACCGGCACCACCGTCCTCTACAGGCTTTAACCCCCCGCCGCAGGCCACCAATTCCGCACCTCGCATTTTCTTCTCTCCCGGCTTCCACATCCCTCCCACCGCCGCGGCGGCGTCTGATATCCCCGCCGCCCTCTCCGCCCTCACTTCTCTCCTCCGCCTATCTCAAACCACTCTCGATTCTCTCTCCAGTATACTCCCGGCCACGTCCGCTCCCTCTCCTCCGACTACTCTCGTCCCTTGCCCTTTCAACCCTACTCACCGTCTCCCCCCTCCCTCGCTATTCCGCCACACTCTCCATTGCCTGCCTTCCTCTTCATCTGCTTCCTTGGATTCTCTAATTCAGTCCCGCCGCTACCCCCATACCCTCCGCTCCTCTGCTCAGGGCAACGATGTCCAATTCACTCATCCTCTTCACGATCCCCAAGCCGAGCTATGCTTCTCTCTCGAAAGCTACTTCGATCACGACCAGGATAGTTTCTTCTACTCTAATTGCCCCGGAGTTGTAAGCTTCCCTGGCAAGGATCCGTCCCCTCCAATGCTCATTTTGCCCGGTTTCTTATTGTCTCATTGTTCCAATTCCCAGGAAAACTGTATTATAGATCTGAAGGAGTTTCATGTTAGCCGTACTCAGCTTCTTCCTTCTGAAATATACGCCATTAGGGTTGAAGTTCATTCATGGAATGATTATCCTTGCAGCTATTCGTATAGAATCCTCCGGGCTATACTGCGGTTAGAAATGAGTAGTTTGTGTTCTTTGCCATCATGGTTGATTGCCAATTCACCTAAGTATGGTGTAGTGATTGATGAGGCAATGAGCAATCATATAGTTCTGTTGTGTAAGCTGTGTTTGAAAGCTATTGTTAGTGAATCTGTTGGGTTAGCTAATGCGCCTGGGAAACAAGAAGGGGATAAGGAATCAGTTTCGAGTGATCGGAGGCTTGAATGCCCCATCTTAGTTCGAGTATTGATGTGGTTAGCGTCCCAGCTATCTGTATTGTATGGTGAAATGAATGGAAGGTTATTTGCAATCAACATTCTAAGGCAATGCATCTTGGATTATGCATTGAAATCATCCTCTTTTTTTTCTGGACTTCAACAAGCTACACTGTTACGAGAATTAAATGAAGTCAACAAAGAACATGAGGAGCCACTGGAAAGTAGTAAATCACATGAAAGTAGAAAGGAGAACAATGGAAATGATGTAGAAGGTGGAACACTCAGTAAAAGCATGGTTTCTGTTTCTCAAGTAGCAGCAGCTGTTGCTGCATTGCACGAAAGATCAATACTCGAAGGAAAGATCAGAAAGCTGCAGGACACGTGGCCAGTTTCTGTATCCCAACGGTATATTCACATCCGTGTTTATAGCTTGGTGATTTCATAACATTTTATTGCAATGGCATTATGCATCAGATTATGTGTGGAAATGATGGTATGCATGAATTAGGAGTACTTAGATTTGGACTTGCTTTAGACATTTGCTTGCATTATCTTATATTTTGGTTCCGTATTTCTTTGCGCTTACACATTGGTAGGAACTGGCAATCGTCAATGATCTCTGCTCTGTCTCTTTGTTTCTTTTATCTACTTTTCCATGGACTAGTGGGGTGGTTTTGTGTCAAAGTAGTTGGGGATAATGTTATGTGCACCCTTTCATAATGACAATACTACAGGGTTAAATGCACTCTCAACTTAGGAGATATTGCAATAGCATTTATTTCAAATGTTCAGCATCTCAGAGGAGGCATTTTTCTTAGTCCTGTGGATTAAGCTTGTTTGGAGTAATAAACTTATCCACCTTGGGTTGGGACCAATAAAACCGGAATAGCAAAAGCAGAAAGCCAAATGAATTCTCTAATTTTTTCTTACACCTTTGATGTTATAATCTAAGATTGGGCTTGGGTCACTCGACTAGGCTATAATGCGCATGAGTGGACCAAACAAGCTCTACCATGTTATAATCTAAGATTAGGCATATAGGCCAAACCACACTAAAAGACTGAATCAATCAATTAACTAGTCTAACCCATGGCCTTATAAACCCATATGTTCACCCTTATTTTTTATCAATGTGGGACTCTTAACAATTGACAAGAAGAATAATGATCTCTAGAATCTAGCTTATCTCTCTTTTTCAGTGAATTTGGTTAACGGTGACAAGAACTCTGTGTTACCATTCTGACTGTATTTTGATAATCTGACAACAGTTGGGTTACTTTTTTCCCTAATGTACATTAACATTTGCAATGTGCTATTCTTTTCTTATGGTTAGTTATTCATGATGTTGAGCAAATAGCTAAATCTTTTGCATTATATAAGATAATAACATGTAATCAAATTATCCTTTAGAAATGTGGAGCATGCATATGTGGCAAAGACAGCAGATGAGGAGAGGCAGAAACGGCCCAACTATAAAGCTGTAATTGACCATGATGGGCTTCTTTGGCAGCGGTCGCATAATAATCAGGTAGGCGATTGCCATGTTACTTGTAAATTGTATGGGTAAACTATTGACTGCAACTTTTCATTCTTTCCAAATCAAACCTCCACCCCACACGTAAGATGAGAAAAACACAAGGCAATGCATAATAGAGCACTAAAGTAATTAGAAAAGTCAGGATTTTGCTTCCCTAGTTATTTATTTATTTTCTTTTAGATATGGAAACTGCACCACTACTAGAAATTATAAAGGAGTGTGTGACGGTGTAGAGCGTACATCACTCTTTTTTCTAATTTCATTCTTCTCGTTATTACCAGGAAACAAATAAAATGAAGACAAGAGAGGAATTGTTAGCTGAGGAAAGGGATTACAAGCGCAGACGAATGTCATATCGTGGCAAGAAAGTGAAGCGATCAACTACCCAGGTAATACTTGATTTCACACCACTGTTCCTGTTGTTATAGAGAAACAAAGTTTGAAGTCTCATGCCAAAATTACCAATGGCTACTTGTCCTGCATTAAGCTACTGAACTTCCTCTTGTTTGTGCATCTTAATTTGTCTAATTCCTTTGCTCTATTCTCATGAATTCATTTCCTGTGGGTTATACCCATATCTGTTAGGTTATGAGGGATATAATAGAGGAATACATGGAGGATATTAGGCAAGCAGGTGGAGTTGATTGTTTAACAAAAGGAGAAGAGGCACAAGCTTCTATCTCAGGGAATTCTTCAATGCAAGGCCTTTACAGAGATGATGCAAAGTCCATTAAAAATAAAGTGGACTCATCTTTAATGAGGGAGCAGTCACATCACTATATGAAAGGATTGCATTCTCATAGAGAAGCCCAATCATCAGACTTCAGAGATGACTCTTCCAAAGAGAGCACTCGAGATAGATCTCATCACTCTCATGGAACTGTAGTTGCAGATAGAAGTGTTGGGAAAAATGGGCGTAGCAGGCGGGATTATTCTAGAAGCCCAGACAGGCTACAAAGCAGTACCTATACAAGCAAACAAGCAAGTGTACGGAGGAAGCATGATGATCAAGAAGCGTATAAAGAAGATTTTTCTCACAGCTCCAGTAGAAAACACCAAAAATCACATGATCGTAAGAGTCCTCACAGAGAGAGAATTGAGCGTAATTTAGACCCTGGAAAACGGAGGCGAAGGGAAACATACCAGGATCGTAGATCAGGTTCTGCTTTGTGCAATGAGTTCGAGGACAGATATAATCCTTCAGAATCTCATGATATCTACGAAGATAACGTCTAACTGTCATGGTAAGTTGGCTGGATGAGATCATTTGCTGTTATGATGAGACTGGTTTCCACAAAAAGTTAAGATTAAGATTGTTGAAGTCTGAGTGGTTCTTCCTCCAGTGGGGTAAGTAATTATGGCAGGAATTGTCCTGAATACCTCTTATAATCGTTCTTTTTCAGAGATAAAACTAATATCATTCTTTCTTTGGCCCGTTTTCTCTTGAAAACTCGCAGTAGAAGTGAAACAAACAGGTTTCTGCAGTTTCATCTACATCTGTATCCTCCTCTGTATCCTTAAAATGATTATTCTATTATTGCTTATAGGTAAGTTTCTTTTCATTGTTACCTTCTCTTCCCAAAAAGGAGATTTCTGTCTTTTTTTTTTTTTTGTGAGTTGCTTTTATATACTGATTTGGCATGGCCAGTTACTTTAGGATTTAATTAACTAGTACTCCTAGATTCTCTACTTGAACAGATCTCTGACTGGGTTTCTCTGAGAATATAAACAATGCAAAACTTTTAAAACTATGCAGTAACACACACTAAAGCCCATACCTGGGCATTGATGCATGACTTTTCTGGTACGACTTCTAAGTCTTCTAGGGAAAGTTCAAAATAAAACACAATAATGCTTTTATTTTAATCACTCTTCTTTCTTCTAACCCCTGACAATCTTACATAGTCTCTTAGTTTGAACAAGTGAGCATTTGAAGCA